>NC_045488.1:7907262-8207262 GCF_009650955.1 Corvus moneduloides | reverse complement strand
GTGCCTAGGACAGGTAGGAATTATCCCGAGTGAAGCAGCTGTGGGAGGTGTAGTTTGCTCTGCTGCAATGGGACAACTTGATAGTCTTCTCTTAGAGCTGTCAGAGGCCAGACTCCTGCCCTGGCTTCACATGGAGCAGGCTTTGCTTTTGGCTGTCCTTCCTCGTCACTGGAGAGGGTGGAGATAACAGGGAGAATCAGTACTCAAGTTTGACACAAGCTCAGAGTTTCATAGTCACAGGGACAATGTCCCTCTAGAGCAATCACACCTCTCAGCTGTGGCAAAAGTTGTGGATTTAATTTTTATTTTTTTAAACCTACTGAAATTGTGAAATATAAAAATAGGGAGTAATGATTTTCCCCCTCCTGTTACTTTCAGACTTCATTGGTAAATATGCTCAAAATCCACTCTGCACGTGGTCACCTTATCAGCTTCCTGTCACATAAATGAGTAAGTAAATACTTTCTATTTACTTAAAATATTTTCAGAAAATTACGTGTAAGTGATTCCATGGAAGCATTCCTGAGGTGATTATACCCATTTACCTACATTTTCAATTGCAGATGTTGATAAAAATAAAGTTGAAGGAATTTCAGAATAAAAAACCCCTCTGAACAAGAAGTGGGTGCTTAAAATGGATTGAGTGCAACTTTTCGTATCTTCAGATTAATTTCTCTGTGGCTCTTTCTTCTCTTTATCATTAGTTTGACAAACCTGAGAGACATTTGCAGAATAATTTTATATGGAGAAACTTGATTATTTTTTGCTATTACTGTTGACTCATTTTTTTATTCCTGATGAGGAATTTTTGGGTCTAATATGCCTCATCAACTTAAGATTTGTTACCTGAGTTTTGCCTGTTTCCCTTCAGAAAGTTGCTTATTTACTCAGATTTCTCAGGAAGCCAAACATCCAGAAGGAAATAAATAGTTCTCAGTTGGTGGTAATAATGAATAAAATGTAATTTACATTATAAATCTATTTATGTATATGTATATTTATTTGCTACTTATATGTTGTTAACACATATCTGTTAGAACTTTGAAATACTCTGAAATATATGAAGTGCTTTTAAATTTGATATGGAAGCATATTAAAACAAATGAAAGTCAGTAGTAAATCTGGGACAACATTATTGCAAACCCGATGCAGGTATCTCTGTTGTTTGCAGAGAAGCTTTCTGTCAGAATAGTTTTGGCTGAATTTTCAAGGAAAGAATTTAAACTACAGGAACAGTAAATTTTTTGACTTGACAGAAAACATTGTTATATAGACAAATAACTGGCATGCCAGTAAATAAATGGAGCACATTTTCCAAACATCAATAGATGCCTGGGCAAAAGCTATTTTAACAGGAACAGATTTTTTTGTGTGTGTGCAGTGGCTCCTGTATAGTGTTTGGAAAATGTACCCATATGTCTACTCACAAATAATGTTCACCTGTAAGGAAATGCACACCAGGTTTATGGATGCTATTGAGTATTCCCAGTCCTACCACTATGAATAATGATGCTTACATGCCCTCAAACATGAAAAACGCTCATCTGAATGCACTGAAATAGCCTGACATACAGACTGTTGACATTACTTTTTAAAGAAGTATTCACAGCCCGAGCTGACGGCATTATCCCAGCCATGTGCCAGCGGAAAGAAGAGTTTTGGGAACTTAAAAGAAAACCAGTTGTCAAGGCTGGCTAAACCTGGGAGTTTGCTCCAAAGCACTCAGGGGAGAGCAGCGAGGCTGAAGATTTGGATTCCCCAGGGTGGGTGATTGCTCACTGCCTGTGAGACTGTCTGCAGGGCCTTAGGGAAATAACTTTGCTGCTTGTTGCCTCTTTTACCCCATTTGTAAGAGCTGACTGGGTATAATTATGTATCTGTTGCGTTAGAAGATAAATTAGTTCATATTTGCAAAGCAGGTGGAGGGAGGAAAAAAAAAATCAAGCAAGTTACCTTTGGTCTTTTCACTCCTCTTTTTACTAACTGCCCCTTGAAATTGCTTTCCTTTGCTAGGAGGAGATTAAGAAATGCAAGCTGGTGTTCCTTCCTGACATACAATGTTTCTCTGAGCATTAAAATGTGTTGACCTTTTTAGCGAGGTTGGCTGGTGTAAGCCAGAGTGATACAGGGGAGGCAGTGGGAAAGTTCTGCACTAGCTACAACAGGTAGCAATTTGGCTTGCTGTGCCTGCATCCAAATTTTGCCTGTGGATTTGAGCCCTGGATCGCATGTTGCTAGGCGGATACTATTTTCAAACATTTAAGGAAAGCTTTTGAGTGTAATGTGCACTTCTCTCCTTCAACATTTAAAGACTGCAGCAGTGGGAGAGGCATGCGGCATATCTGTAAAAGCCTGAAAGCTGATGAAATCTCAGTTAGATCTGTTATCTCCCAATGCTTTAAAGGTCTTCAGCTGGGAGATTAAAGAACAAGGTTACTGTGACAATTTGTTTACACGCAGGGAGAGATTAAGATCTCGTTGAAAAGGAATAAAAATAACATCATCTTGAGCTGTCACAGCATGAAACCCATTGTAATCAACACTGGTCTGATTTCAGGGATAATTTAAGACCAATTTATTATCTTAATTAAAAATAAGAAGAAGGGAGAATTCAGTGTTTCAGAAGCCAGTTGGATTGCTAAACCAGGTGCCTCTGAAGTATCTACATTTTGCACAGTTAGAAACTTTAAAGGTGTTCTGAATGGGAAGCCAAAATCAGATGATACAAACATTTCAGCCAATCTTAATAAATATTGTATTAATCGTGCAGCTAACCACAGAAAAGCAACCCCAAAATTTCTGAGCGCACTAAAAAAATGAACACAGAAGGCATCCCTTCTCAAAGTCTGTTCTGATCCTATGTGAAGCAGGTGAAAACAAAATAAACACATATATTTCCCTGTGATTTTGGTTCATGCATATATTTTAGCTGCTTAGTTACAATAATAAGATCATGCTGAATATTCCTCGTAACTGCTGTACTTGAAATTTAAAATCCCCGAGTCTCTGGTATCCAAATAAATGCACAAGCAACTCAGAGTTCAGAGAAGGGCTTGCTCTGTTTCACAGGCATTTGATATCAACCACTACTCAAAAAAGAAAAAATGCTATTTCTACTCTCTAATCTGTGTAAAATAAAAAAATCCTTAGCTCTCCAAATAAAATGGAGGGGAGAAAAAAAAAGGAAGACTAAATGGATTTGCCTGGACTGTTTTTTTGGTGCCTTTGCACTTGTTTTTAGCAAACATTCATATGGTTATTTCTATCTTGCATGCTCGCAAAAAGCAACTTTAAATTTGTTTTTCATGATTGTTCGCCCTTGGAAGCTGATGATACAAGTTGCTATATGCTCACCCAGCTGGTGGAAGAAGATCAGGTGACTCAAATGGCAGAGCTCCTGGCACAAATAACAAATTTTAAAAGCAACTAGGGAAAAGGAAACTCCCCACAAGTGTATCTCTTAAATGGAATTTGAATTAAATCTGACATACAGTGTTTCCAGATATCTCCCTCGGAGAAAAAGATGGGATGGGGCAGATGAATTAGTCACTGCATTTTTCCCAGCTCTCCTGTGCCCTCAGGTCCAACCCACTGGACCACCCTTGAAGGTTTCATGAACCACTGCAAACCTCTGAAACAGACTCAGGTTAAACAGAAAGCTGAATCCAGGATGACCACAGCCAGAAAAAGGGATTCACTGGTGAATTCTCAACTCAATACAAAATAAGAAGGACTTGAGGTGGTTTTGATGGCAATCTGCTGGATCCCAGTGCACCAAGGCTGGCAGGCTGTCCTGTCTGCTTCCAAAGGTGAAGACTTTAGGGCCAGGTGCTGCTCCAGTGTTTCACTACCCATAGCTAAAAGTTTTACCTAGGGAATGACTCAGATGCCAAAATAGGGGTCTCCACTGCCATCTAAAATCTCTTATGATACTTCACCAAATCTAGAGCCTCGTCTCAACGGGAACAAGCCTCCCACAGGTCCCTTATTATATTTGCCAGCCTGCCTTGGATGTCCCTGGGTCCCTAAGTTGACAGTAAATATTTATATGTAGGCACCTGAGTATTCCCCCTAACCTGAGTCCTTCTTGCTACTCTTTACTTGCTAGCCTAGCCAGTAGGGCTCTTGAGGGTAGATTTTTTCCATCTTTCATCTTTTAAATTTCTGAACACCCTCAGTTAAAACAATTGTGTTCATTTGGTCTCTTTTTTTTCCACAGGTCAGAGCTCTGCTCTCCTTCTAAACCTGTCCCCAGCCAGCACTGCATGGGCTGGAGGTCACCCAGGAGTCTGGCAGGCAAAACTCCCACTCATATATGCTAATGTCACTTTTGCTGGGTCTGCAGCACTGTAACAGTGTTCTCTTCTCTTTAACTTGGGATCTGCTCAACTTCTCACAACCTTTAATGAGGAATCACCACTTTCCTTGGCTCACTCTGTATTCGTGTACCTTATTCCTACTCAGGCCTGGACTCTGAATTGCCCACTATTGGGCAATTGGTACACTATTCGCCCCCCCACCCCCCCAGTTTATCAATAACTCTTAAAACTTCTCTCCTTTTCAGCAGGCTTGCTACCTGTCCCAGCCCTGTGTGCTCTGAACAGTTCATGCACATATTCTTTATTTCACCGACTTTAACGAACGCGGTCCGAGGACAGAGCCCAGGGGACCCTGCTCAGTATCACTTTCCATTTTGACCCCTGATACATTACCTCTGCAATCCCCATACTTCAGATATGCTTTTCTACATGGTCCTTTCATCCGTTTCCCCCTCTCAGAGAGTAATTTTCCTGGAGATTTGGGGTGTGGTGGAAAGGCACAGATTTCAAAGCCACATGTCACTTTACCCCAGCAGAGGATCTGACTGTTTATTTCCCCTCTCCCACTGAACTCCTTTGTGCTGGTGCCCTGTGTATAAAGGCAATATGAATAACCCTGAGCCATGTGGAGGGGGAGGTTTCTGTGACTCACACTACCATGCTTTTTTCTTCCCCCTTTGGTGCTGTATTTCCTAGTGCATGTCCTCACTCCTGGCTCTCACCACAAAAGGCAGCAACAATCAACCAAACCTTCGAGTGAGTAATCTGCTCACAAAGAGCCCTTTGAGCTCACAAAGTAGTTGCAGGAGGAAACGTCCCACTGGGGAACCAGGTGGACAGCAAACATTCGCTTTCCATTACAAATGAGTTCAAGGGAAATGGAGTCACCCCAGCATGGGATGCCAAATCCGTATCCAAAGCTACTTCCCACCATCCACGCTAAACATGCTTCCCTTTCTCTCGCTCCCCATCTCCCCTCCTTGTTTACAAACACGTTTACAAGTACTTGATAGGTGACCTTATTTACTTAGTAACCTGTGGATTCATTTATCTTGAAATTAGCAGGTAATGAACTGGAAACCCTCAACAACCCTCCCACTAATTAACATGATAATAAGATTGTTTTGCTACAGAGGTACAATTAGCATGTATGAGCTAGAGGGGGAGAAAGATCAATAAAATGTCTGAAGGGTACTAGGAACCAGTCTCAAGAAGAGAACAAAAGAAAAGAGCTTTATGGGGTTACAACTGCAGCAACAACTTACAGACCTGGTGCTTTAAAGATATCCAGAGTAGTGGTCCTCCTGCCACTAGATTGCCTGCGAGTAGGCTGGGAGGAGCTACCTGTATCTCATACTGCTTACCGTTCAGAGTAGATTAAGGATGTATCAAGAGTATTCCAGTCAAAAGGTTAAAACTTATGGAGGGAAAAAAATAAATTTTGGGAAAAATCCAAAACATTTAAATGGCATCTGTGTATAAAAAACTGCAGGTTTTCTGTGGTGAAAGGAAATGGTGCAGAGTCATTTAGTGCCCATAATCATGAAAAAGAGCTCCAGTACGTTGTGTTGAGAAACCCCTCTTTGCCATTCAATTGACTTTAAGGAGATTACTTGGGTAAGTAAAGCTTAAACATAAATCTTTGCAGGATCATGCCTTTATACAGGGAACTGAATGGGAAATGGCAAGAAAAAAAATTGCAAAACAGTTTTAATAGGCTCTCTTGGCTAAGTCAGATCAGTTTGAGTGAGGGGAGTTAGGGAGAACTCACATGAGAGGGTGATGTGCAGTTAGAGTGCCACCTTTGGCAACCAGGGCTGTCTGTCTCCTAAAATCCCTGGTTAAGGGAGAGAAAGGTGCACCAAAGCAGGGCTATTCCTTTCCAGGGCAAGGAATATGAAGGAAATGGAAGGATTTTTTCTTTCCTACACTCATAGTTGCTTGTCTGGTAATGTATTTCCATCTCCATGGACCGGATCCATGGCTGTGTTGAGGAGAGACGAGAGGAGAGATGCACAGCTGAGATGTAGGATATGGATAGAGGCAAACAAGGCGCAGGATTTAATGGACTAACGGGGAAGAAGGAGTGTGGGGCTACAACCACTTTAGTCTCTCTATATCCTGTGAGTAAATCCGTACCTAAATATTGAAAATTAAGTACAAACCAGCCCTCCAACACTTGGTGCACCATCTGATGTCAAGCTGAAGCAACATGTACTACTGTTCTTTTATCCAGATATTGCTGGATAAATGAAGAACTTGGTCTTTCAGCTTGAAGGAGCTTGGTTTAAAGCTCTTCAGGTCTTAGTTAAGGTCAATAAGATTCTTTATTCTTTTTTATAAGTTCCCATAGGTATTGGCTCCTCTACACAAAGCCATATTTTGCCCCAGATGACTTGGGAAATGAGATTATTCACAGTTGCTTGACGTAAATGGGAGGTGCTGAAGGCTGAAATCTGCCCCCAAGCTCTTTCCCTCACATCTGGCTTAACCCCACATCTGTCCTCCCCATCTGTACTGACACCTTCTGTCACCTCCCAAACCTTACATTGCACAGCACATTTCAGCACAGAAACTGCAGAGGAATTTGGGATAGTCGTGTGTCTGGAATACAACTCCTCAGGTACCACTGACAACGCCTGTGAATATTTTACCATGTGTGTGATTTTTGAGTGAATGTTACTCATCAGTCATTTGAGCTCCCAGAATATTGTCTCATGGCATTCTTTGGAGTGCGAAAGAGGAAGGAAAACTATTAATTACTTTTGATTGACATTTTCCATTTGTGTGTGTGTGTGTAGGGGGGGGTTGTTGTGCATTTTTTTCATAGAACCTCAGGTTTGAATTGGGTAAACTGACACCTTGCAATCTGATCTGACAGCCCTGCTTTGTGTGGGAGTTTGTACGACTCCAAAATTTCAGCTGTGAGACTTTCTGCGTGAGCAGTCATCTTATTAGAAGTTTTGACACCTCTCCTAGCAGGGATCAGTGCCCGCTGTGTGAACGGAAACACCAAAAAGAGCATTGTGTGGTGCAGAGTGGGAAGGGAATAAAAGAAGTTCTGTACCCAATAGCTGAAATTAGCTCAGATAAAGATCTTTGAAGACATTCAAAGTACTAATAGTGAGACCTTAGGGCCATCCCACTGTAATTATTGTCATGGATTTGTATTTTAGTCTAAAAATTACAGATGCCCACACGGTTTTGGTGGTTTTTGTTTCTCTCTTTGAATCTGCCTGTTTTCTGTGATTTTGGGTTTAAATGTTTATGATTTTTTCTTGTAGGAGGACAGCAACATCTTTGGTTTGTTTCAACTTTTGTGGATTGAAATTTGCAACTGATTTGTTAGTGCCTGGCTCTGGAACTCTTCTCTGTACCTGATTGGGGTACAGCAGCTGCCTCAAGTGGTCCTGAGCTCACTGGTTCCATGGACTGTGTCCACCTCTGTTGCAATTGATAGGACAGATGAAAGAAGAATGGAAAGGACACTGTCGACTACACGATTTTGCATTTCTGAAATAAAGAAACAACTTTCAGAAGTGTCCTGCATCCTTGTGGGGTGCAGCTGGGTAAAGGAAGTTGCTCAAGTGAAAAACACATCAAGCAGAGACCGATTGCAGTAAACAATGTGAAAAGCAGGGGTCTGGATCAGCAGGGGAAGTGTAAAGGGGCTGCACCTCAAGAGACTGATGCAGCCCTGGATGTGATACACAGACAGCCCCTGCAAACCCTCTCTGCTGTTTTTACTTTGTCCTCCTTACTAAAAGGTTGTTTCTCTCTTTGCCTGAACATGAGCTTGCGTGGGAAAATCATGAGAATTAGTTACATCTGAAATTTCCTGTCTTTCTATTGTGTCCCTGCCATACCCTTCCCATTAACTGGAGGTTTCTTGGACGAATTTTGAACAGGGGGAATAGAAAACAAACCATGATCCATTGTGGAAACTAGGGTTTTCTGGGGAGAAAGCAGGCTGATTTTTTTTCCTGCTCCCACTCACCTGCCCTCAGCTAGGTTGATAAATACCTGTGATGCGTTTGCTAGAAAAGTTCCTAGGAGTTCATTGTAATGAGCAATCCTTCTGGCCTAGATTTGTATCTTCCTTGAGAATAGGTGTAATTTTAGATCTGCTTTGCAAGCTCTTTTTTTCTTTTCCCCCTTTTCTTTCCAATACTCCTCAGTACAATAGGAATCTTGTCCCATGGTGTGAAGCCCCTGCAGAGTTATAAAATTGTGTCACCTTCCCTGCCTCCCTTATAAGTTACTCTAAGTGACACTATTAAAAAGAAAAACCACAGGATCTCCTGGGATCAAAACAATGTCCTGTTGTTATCTTAACACAACTCCGTTTGGCTTTTTTGGCTTTTACCTTTCATTTCCTACAGCTCTGTGCAAGCAGAGCTTGCCTTGCATTGTGCTCCATTCCATGCATGCATTTTCTCAGAGAAGATGCTTTTATTTCTGAAGGATATGCTGGGTGGCCAGAGGTTTCAGATTTCTTCAGCAGGGATTCATCTCTTCCAGGAAGGGGGAGGATGGAGTGAACAGGCCAGCGAAGAAACTTTCATCTCTGTGCAAGAAGGGAGGAGAGGCTTAGATGCTCATCACTTCCTCAGATGAAGATTTAAGCTCAAGTATTAACTAATAAACTCCCTATCCCATAGGAGCTGAGACAGGGGGTGTGGGGGAGGGAATGGATTGAACATGTGCGAGTTTCCCACTTTGAACAGGAGTTTTGGTGGCCTGGAAAATGTAACATGTTTTTTTTCTTGCAGATTCTCTGGAGTGTGACTCACAAGCCTTTGCAGCTCAGACAATTTTGCGGAATGAGCTACCAGCAACCTCTTTGTCCTTCAAGTTACGTCATTGAATAAGCTCAAGGTAACTCATTCCTCAGAGCAACCAGCCATTGTCAGTGAGTTGCTGCAAATGGTGTTTTCACACTTGTTTCCCATCTGTTAACAACAGAAGTTACCTATGCACAATCAGGTGTAAAACCCCAGGTCCAGAAAATATCTACGTGTTACACACTCTGATGTCTATCTGCATGTGTGATGTGTCAAGTCACATTTTCTGTGTTACACATTCCTGCAATCTGATTTTATTTGTAACTCGAAGATCCTGCTATTATATATTATTATAACTTGAGGATGGAACTCTTCCTAATGCTACCTTGCACTTATTGTTTTGACCCAAAAGCCCACAAAGTGCCTGACAAATGCTAAATGGTTTTACCAGAGACCCTGAAGGTCATTAATTATAGTTATATTCATTTTGCACACATGCTAAGTGGGGGTTTCAATAGTTTGTACTAGAGCATGTGGTGACTTGCTGGAGTCAAGTGGAGTGAAGTAGAGATAAGCCTAAAAGTTTTCTGTTAATCTACAAAATTTCCCTACAAAGAGTCTAATGTGAGCCATTCAGCTCATGTACTTGGAGTCTGGCCATGGAGCAAAGATCTGATTTTCTTGGGAAAAGACTTTTTATTTTTCCCCAATTTTCTTATGGGAGACGTGAAATTGCATAGCCAAGAGTCTGTCAGCACCCTAGAGCTGTAGTATCTCGTGGCACAAAGCTGCCCAGCATTCCCACCGTGGTCCTTGATCCCATCCTCCAGTGCATGTCCAGCACTGCTCTTTTTGAGAGGAATACACTGAGCTGTGAGCAGGAGCAGCTACAAAATTTAGGTGCAAAAGGGTCTTTGAAATGATGAGGAGGAAGCAGGCTCAGCACTATTTGCACTTTGGGTGATGAGTTGTGGTTTTTAGACCTGGAAGGAGAAGAGCTGACGAACGCCAGCATCCCTCATTTTCATGGAATCAGAGAGTGAGTTTGGTTTGGAAGGGACTTGAAAGGTCATCTGGTTTCAACCCCTCTTCCAGGGATGGTGCATCCACAGCTTCTCTGGGCAACCTGTTCCAGCGTCTCACCACCCTCTGAATAAAAACTTCCTAACATCCAATCTAAATCTGTCCTCTTTCAGCTTAAATTCCTTCCCTTTGTCCTAGCACAGTCTGTCCATGTAAAAAGTCACTCTCCCTCTTTTTGTTTTTGCTTTCTTTTCGGAACTGGAAGGCCAAAATAAGGTGTGCTCAGAGCCTTCTCATCTCCATGCTGAACAACTCCAGCTTTTTGTCTAACATGTTGTCCAGATACTGGAAAAGGCAGCAACCTCAAGAAGCAGTTCATTGCAGGCAATCTCTTCTCTTCCTGTTAAAGAAGGTTTTAGCCTCTTAATTTCCAGTGGTCTCTTTCAGCACTGGAAGTTGTTGCAGTTCCTGGCTCCTGGCTGGACATCACCGCATCAGACCAGCCTTTGCAGCAGCCAAGGGAGAGAGGTGAGCACAGTCTAGCGCCTTGTTTGCACACAAAGACTTATCTTGATGTGTGTTTCTAACATTCTCCCTTTTACCTTTCTGTGACATTTCTGAATGTTTGGAGGTTGCTTTATTTATTTTTTTTATTGTTTATTTTAATTAAACATGACTAAACAATGATTCTCTGAGTGGGAATTATTCTTCCTAATAACCACAGTGTGCATGCTAACTACACTAAAAATAAATCTTGTCTCTGACTAGTTAAAAATTGCAGTGATTTGTTGATGCTTTTTACCTGTCACTTGTAAGATATAAATATAAATAAGTAGAATTACATTTAAAATATCCATCACTTCACATATGGAGAGTGGCAATGAGTGGGCTGTAATAATAAAATATACTTTATAAGTGTCATAATCATTCAGACACCAGGAACTCGTAAGCCACAGATCTGACGTTCAGATGATGAATTGTGATTTTGTTTTAAAAGCCAGACATGTCAACTCCATGTGCATATTGGGAATTGTAGTTCAAATGACCTCTGCTAAAATGCTGACCTTAACAATGACTTTGTTTTACATTTCCCAGAAACTTTTTAAGTAGGTGTGATACTTTTCAAATGCAGTTGTTGCACTAATGCTTATATAAAGTAATTTAAAATGTATTTGACACCTTTGTTGTGCTCATATATTATATGGCACAGAAAATGAGATCCAGTGAATGGCTTAAAATTAATTCTATTTTGGGATTTTGGTAAGATCATAAACCCCTTGAGGTTCACCTGTGTGACATATGGTATCACTGATAAGATGATATTCTTCTAAAACTCTACAGCTCATCCATTCTTGCATGCAATAAATAAATACATTAGATATACATACGGATGAGTGTTTGTATTGGTGCATATGAAAGTGGATTAGAAAACACTCAAGGGAGACTCCACGGACTGTAGGGATCTTAAAGCTGATGAAGGAAGCTTGATTCAGTGGACTGCAGAGACCTGGATTCTGCTCCCCTCTCTGCTGCAAGTTCCTCCTGTGTGACCTTGGACATGCTGTTTAAACCCAAATCCTAAAAGTATTTAGTCTCCTGATTCCTGACGAGATGCCTGATTCATGCTGATTTCAGCAGGAATTTAAGATCTGAAAAGGAACTGAGCACTAAAAACCCTTGAAAGATCAGGGTTAATTTTCTCGGGGCTTAACCAAGATGGAGATCCTGCTATTTCACAGGGACTTTGCTTGGGTGAGAGCCTCAAGGATCATAAGGCAGCATGGTCCTGGTAGCTGTACAAATGTGTGAAGTGCTGTTTCTGATTCCCTGTGAATAGCTGCATGTACTATATAGATGTAATTATAGTCATATCAAATGAAAACACAATTAAGTTCCAGAATTGGAGCTGATTGGCATAACAAAGCTGAGATTTACTGCTTCCTTCACCAGACCAGTGCAGGTTCTAACACAAATCATGCCTCTTAGCCTTCAATTTGATAAACTTTCAGCTATTTTGACATGTAGAGCCAACTGCAGCCTACTCCATCCTGACAAAAAGAGCCTAACAAATGGATTTTCAGTCACCCACTGAACAGAGCTAGATGACAGATCTACATGAAATCCTTTTTGGAGAGAAGGCAGCCTTTTAACTTGATTGATGAAATTATATCTAAATCTAGTAGATTTGGGACTTCAAAGGCATTTTTGCCTACTTAGGGCATCCCAGATGAAGGGAGTATGCTATTTGTACCAAACTCCCATGCTCAAGTGGTTTGCAAATTGACCCCTTTGTAATAGGTTAAAGGTTCCGCGCAAGATAACGGTGGTTCATTTTGATTAATTATGTCAGGGAATTAATGTATGATTACTAACTTTTAGCAGACCCTGCTCTTTCTGACCTCGAGCTGCTTGTTTGTGTGGCTGGTTGTAATTTTCGACCAATGGGTTACGAGAGGTCACTGTGTGGTCAGCATATTTTAAACAAAGAAAAGGGAGGTGGGGAAGGGGGAGCAGAGAAACAGCAATCTCAGATCAGAGTGGGTGGACTACAGTTTACTGGCCTGACAGGGGAGATTTGTTGAGTGTTTTAACAGTAGATTTTTATACATTTACCCTTTCCAATAAAATATTCTTCTGAAGAGCTAAGAGAGTGGCCTGGAAAGATGTTGGGAGGATAATTTAACAGTTGAATGTTAAGCCCATAATTGCACTTCATACTGGTTTCAACAGTAGAGAACCTTGTTAAAAAATAAATTGGGCAGTGTTGTGTTTAGCACTTGGATTGGCTGGGAGTGAGGCTGAAAGCTTCTGAGTAAGCCAATGCCCAGGAAATGCTGCTTACAAATTTCTTAACCAATCACTGAGGGGATAGCAAAGGTTGATAAAACAAGGGTTTGTGGGGATTTAGCTACATTTCATATTTTAAACCCTTGGCTGAGTATGTGAAGCCACCTGAGAGCTGCTAAAGACTAGAAAGGAAATATGTGAGACCCAAACCTGTACAAATCTCAGCCCGCTGAATCGACTGTATTCACTGTGTTCAGTATGGTATTGAATGGAATTGCTCATGCTGAAAGAGAAGACTATGCCTAGGTCTTCACAGGACATTGGCTATACTATGAAAATCGTGGGTAGATGAAGGGTGTAGCAGCCTTAAATTCCTCCAGTCCTTGCAGAAATATGTGGTCTGATTCCAGCAGAGATCTGCAGAAAGCAGGATATAAGCACGTACTTTTAAAGCAACTAAAGCAGGACTTGAGTTTGAGAGTTGCTGCATGTGAAGAGCCACTGGAACCAGGGATGTTTATCACTTGTGAAAATCAAGTAATACTGCGGGGCCTAAATATACATAGAATTAAATAACCAACAGCAAATGTTAAAACAAAATTTCTATTATCTTACCTGGGCCTCACTCTCCTGTTAAAAATGGATCTAAAATGCCTGTGTTGTTTATAGGAACACCGACAGGCTTTTCATCCATGTTGGCACTGTGCTTTATGGTCCTTAGATGAAAGGCACTACTGATGCTTAAAGAATGATTATTATTGTAATACTTATTCTAAGAACAATAGGCACATTTGTTTTATTTTCCACCAAACCCCTTCAAACACCAGGGTGTCCAATTAAGAATAAGGGCTGGGACTTTGATGAAACTTTTCCAGTTTGTTTTGGAAACTCCAATTTTACTGTACTCTTGGTTGTACCTCTTTGCCTACATGGGGTTTTGTATTTGTCTTTGGATCTCCTTAATTTTGTTATTCCTTGCAAAAATGTGCTCTTGCCAAACATCTTTTGCATTTTACGTGAGAACACTATTAAAGAAGTTATGTAAGAGGGGAAAAACATATATTATCTGAATAAAAATGTGTGGTGTTAGTTGGGCCAGGAAAGGACATTTACAGCTAAAAGGATGTGAGATTTTCAGGGGGGAAGAATTTGAAGGAAAAATAGAGATGGGAAAGGTATGGACAGTGAATATGATGATAAGACTGTGTACAGACTTCGAGATAGGAGTGGTGTCAAAGGAAGAGAGAAGCTAAAGAAAAGAGAATAAACTTTTGAAGATTTACGTATATGCATATAAACCTGTGTGTTTCTTATGGTTTGCTAAAATTGCCTGGGTCTTCTGAAAATCACCCCATACAAAAGGAAGACAAGCAATAAGACTCAAGATTTGTTTTACAGGCAGTGGGAAAACAAATCTCAGACAGGACTGAAGGCTGAGCTTTCATAATCAGTTGGCAGAGGGCTGATCATTGCGGATTGCCCTGCAGCTTTTTCCAGCCAACCCACGCTAAGCATAACTCAAACTGGTGTCTTTTGCCACTTAGCGAAGAGAGCAAAGGCTTGTGCCAGGCTGACAATTCCTTAATCCAGTGTCCTGTTCACAGACAGAGCAAGGAACCTATAGTTCAGACATCCTGACCCTGCTCCATGAGTGACAACCAGAAATTCTGTTTCCTGGTCTCAGCTTTGAATACTAGTTGCAATTGCCTCTTGAGCTCTTAACTTAATGGAAAATCTCACAGATTCTGTCAGAGCATGGATGTCACTATTAGTTACTTATTTAGTAATTTTAAAATAGTGTTGGGGATCTCAGGAAGGTCATTGTACACACATTTAATAAATGACGATGCTGCCTCAAATGACTTATAGTCAAAACTGTTGATTCAGGGAAGTACTTGTACATACATATCTTCCAGGAATCACAAAAGCACATGTTAACTTGCTGTCATACATAGATGAACACTCTCTTCAGTGCTCTCTGTCCCAAATTAGGTCCTGAGCTAAGAACACAACAAGCTGTGAGAAAATATAGCAGGAGAAGTAAGGATTTCGGGATATACTAGCAGTGTTGGAACACTTTCAGCCAGGTTTTATAAGAAAATGAGATTTATGCAATTGTGTTTTCTGTCAATCTACCAATAATAACCTTAAACTTGGACAATGCTAACCACCCTTGGCAGCAGGATGGGCAGCTCTGGATTAAACATAGGTCTGTGGGCAGAAGCACAAAGCCTGCCATTTGTCCAGTTCCCAAAATTCTTCCAGGGCTGGAGCTTTCATGGTACCCAGCTGCTCACGGTGGAGCACTGGAAAACAACACAGGCACAACCATGCTTTTAGCTACATTAGCACTTACCCTGCAGAAAGGTCAAATATCAGGTTTTAGAAATTCCACTTCCCAGGGAACCACTGGCATATTTGTTCCTGAGCATAAGGGAGTGAATTTTCCAGCCCTTTGAAACTGAAGGGAATTTGGTGTTGCTTCCTATGGAGAAAGGATCATACCCTGTTACACAGCCTGTAGGGACAGAAAGTATTTGTTTCCTTTGCTAATAGGGGGAAACAAAGCAAATTAGAAGCAACAATCTTTGGGTCTGGCAGAGAATATGCCAGGTATAAGTTGCTTTTTACATGTTTGTACGTCAGAGACTTGCATTTTCCTGCTCCTGTGTGTGCCCGGGGTTTTGGTGCTTGTACATGCTCTGATTAAAGACCAATTCTGAACAGTGCTCTTTAATTTAATGATCTTAGTAAGCACATGGGAGAATTGTCTTTGCTGTATAGACACAAACAATGCTACATGCTTCAACATGAAACGTAATTAGGGTGTGCAGTAAAATAAAGGGATGAGGGGGAAGGGGACATTTTTTAAAAAAATGAGCACAGAGGTGACTTCCAACAAAACTTCAAAACCAGCTTGGCTAACAATGAACATAGCCCCATTCTTTTTAATCATCAACAAAATCTATCACACATGTTCTTTCAAGTAAAGTTTATTAGAAAGAAATTGCTACTAGAGAACCACATGTGAGCTCTGACTTGGCAAGGTCAGGCCAGGGCAATAAACCCTTGAACTTTACAAATATGCAAAGCTGACATAAATAACAAATTAAACCCAGCCAGGTGTAGAGCTGCAGTGAGCTGCTTGCCAGAAAGATTCAAACCCTGGCCAGCGTGACCTCTGTTAGCTTGTGTGGAAAGTGGGGGCTTATCTCCTCGGCTTGTTGTCCATTAGGGTTCATACCTGTGGGCTCAGGTCACCTTCTTCTCATTAGCTTAGAAAAATTATATCACTTCATTAGAGGTGTTTGTTCAGCTTCTGAGTGTCCCCAGGCATTTGGATGTGTTGCTGGGTGAGTGCTGATTTTGTCAGAGCTGCAGACTCTAGGTGTTTTGGGTCCTCTTTTAGGGATAAGTCCAGGATCAACTAGCAAGAGGGAGCGTGGAGATTCCTCTGCTGCAGGATTTGGTAAGGCAGGATGGGGAGGAGAGGACTGGGGTCTTTGATCACTATACTGGGTGAAAAATACCTGGTTAGAAGAAGTCTGGCCAATAATAAATATAAATGAGGTAGAAGCTGGCTGGCTGGCCCTGTGAGCCCTCTGAGAGTGGCTGCTCGTGTCGCTCACAGAATCACACATTACCCGAGAGCTATTTTGGATTGAGATCTAAGTGGTGCTTTAGAAAAAGGAGCCGATCCTTGCACCAATTTTAGACATATCTGTTGTGAATTCTCTGTGTAATCAGGACTTCATTAGAGGTGTAATTGTCACTGCAATCAATCACTGTATCATTCTGAGCATCACTGACAGATTTCCAGAGGCATTCAGCTGCAGATACACCATCTCAGTGGGATTTTCAAATGTCTCTTAAGCGCATTAAGCACCTAACTCCCACTGAATGCTCAAGGGGTTTTTAAAATCCCACTATGTGTCTCTCTATATCTTGCCCTTAAACAAGTGCTTAATTTTAAGTGCAGGTAGTTTCATTGATGTGTGTAGCACTACTCGTGTGGTTAAACATGTGCTTAAATGTGCAGTTAAACCATGGCCATAATGGGTGGGGGAGGAATTTGGTGAAAACATACAGTGCTTTAAATATAAATGTTCCACTATCACACCTTAATTTTTGGATACTGGTTTGAGGCAGAAGCAGTGAAGAAAAAGTCTCTTTAGACTTGAAAATTGAGGAAATTTGTTCTGAGAATCACAAAAAGGGAATAATATGGCACACTGGGGCATGATGTTCTACAGAATCCCTTTACAAGTGTAACCAGACTTTACAATCTTTGCTGTGAGAATTGCTTTAACTTTTTTTTTCAAATGCAAAGCCAGACCCCCTACAAAAACACTCGCCCTGAGAGGCAATACTCTGTAGTGACTACTGAGCTGTTGTGTCCTCTTGAGCACCGCATTTCACCTCTCTGTGCTTCTCTCCCCCCGCACTCTCTTTACTATTTATATTATAAGAACTCTGGGGCAGGGACAGTCTCTGTGTTTGCATAGCTCTCTCCATAATGATGTTGCCTCTCTGCTGGGATCGTACAGTGCCGTCGTTAGTAAAATCTAGTGACTATCTTGCACAATAAAACAACCCCTGTAGGAATAGGAAATTGGAAAAAAGCCCCAAGTCTTGCTCTTAGTTATTCAGGTTTTAGTTTTGTCTCTGAGTCACAGGTTATGGCTCTTCAACACGGGAGGTTTATATAGACTTGCTAAAGAGATCTGTCCTGATAAATGGGTCGGATGCTTTTTATAGAGTTCTCCACTGGGTCCACTCCATCATAATGAAGCTTCAACACAGGCCTCCACAGAGCTCCAGGAGAGAAATCTGGGAAGGAGAAAGTGAAGGGAGATTGGGTGAGTTTACACTATGTGTTAAGTGGAAGAGCTGCAAAGAGGTTGGGAGACTTGTCATGACATGCAATTAAAGGCTCCTCTGGGAGTGTCTGTATAAACTCTACATGTAGCAGAAAGAAAACAGACAGCTGACAGTTGTACTGTGAAGTCTTAGAAGAATATACAGTGTTCCCTGCTGACACTCAAAGGCAATTTTGCTGAGTTCTGTGAAGTCTAAACACTTTTACTTAGAGTGAGGGACAATTCCTGTCAAAGAGCTGGATTTTCTGTCCTAGCTGCTACGAGTTAGCTTCCAGGATCCTCTCTTGAACTGAACCTGACACACACTTTGTTTGTTTTAGTTATGTTTCCATTTGATGAAGGCTCTTGCTGGTGCTCTTTTGCCTTTGCTATTGATTGTGGCTGGAGCATGTGACAGGTATCCTGATCGCCTGGGTTCCTGCTTGGAGCACATCCTGGGTTTCTTGGGTCAGGCTTTTTGTTGTGTGTCTCCCAGATTTTCTAGCAGGGGTGTGTGTGCACATGTCACACATCCAGAAGTGCAAATGGGGAGATAAAGGGAAGGGACAGGTTCTGCAGGACTTTGAGCACCAAGGAGCAAATAAATCTGGGAAGGACACAGTCCTTATGTGCCTCGAGAAGTGTGTTGGTGGTTGAGGCTGCTGCTTGGGAGGGGAAGGATAAGAGAAAACCTCTAATCTACCAACTCCTTTAACCTCCTTTTTTCTTAATAGTGCTGAGAAGCCTGAATGAGGATCTGCATTGGTTTGAGGGTGTGACGACCTGATATATTTAATTAGAAGGAAAGCTCTCCAGGTCTGCAGTGGAACTTGTGGTCAAAATGGAAACCAGCTTGGCATAGCCATGAAGGGAGAGGCCCAAACCTCCATCAGGCTCACTCAAAGCAAGAGCTTTGTGCTTTTCTTAGTGACCTGGGTGAGGTCCCCATGTAACAGGTTGTTGGCTGATTTGGTCAAGCCCTAAATAACAACTGTTGTTTTTCTTATTCCTGTTGTTACCAAAACAAAAGGGAGGAGGTCACTGGGCCCAGAAGCAGAGGGAGAAATCACCCTTTCTTTATTTTCTTTTAGCATTCCACATGCAGGTCCCTAATAAAAAAGAGGGAGGATGTAGAGAACCTGAGCATCATTCACATCATCAGAGACATTATCACAAAATATGATGGCTATTTATTTTTGGGATGGGATGACTTTATCATACAAAGGGCTTAGAAGTCCTATAGGAGGAACTCAAGTAGAGTTTTATTTCTCTCTAGATGTAAAAGAATGGCAACTGAGAAGAAAACAACTTGAAATTCACCAGAGAATTTGGAGTGCAAATTTAATTTATATGAGAAGACTGTGGTGATGGGAAATATAGAAAATTCAAAGTTTTGATGGTTGGACCAGGCTCAGAGCCTAAAGGCATATATCACTGAAGGGTATTAAATATTTAAAAGAAGGTTTATTTAGAGTCCTCAAAACTGACAGGATCTTAAATACAAGATCATATGGCAAGAAAGCTCAACATCATTCTTGTCAGGGCGAATTAACTGTGGTGTATAGCCCTGTATAATAAGCAGCCATGGAAACTCCCAGCTTCATTTAAAGTCCTGAAAAACAAAATTATCTCCATTCAGAAGAAAAAAAGAGTAAGGCCAGTGCAGGAAGAAAGAGGACAGGCCCAAGATTTCTGAGCAATTTTATCAGCATGTATTTCTCATTTTAAAAGAATTCCGCAATTATTTTAAAAGCAAAATACAGAAAATTTGTATTTTCAGGGTCCATTGTTTGTTGGCCAGTACAACTGGTATTGGTTGTAATGAATGACATTTACAGTGCATTTCATGATACAGTTTTCCAGTTAAATCTTTCCCTTTTTGGTGTTTCTTCGAGCTTTTGGGGAAGTGCTCCTCCTCAGGGGAGGAAGTTGCTATCATTATTGTGAGGAGATTCAGCCAGGCTGTACCTGAGAGACTCATTGAGAGTATTCATCTGTGTCTTTCTTTATTTAATCCTTCTCAGTACCGCAGCCCCTCCTGCCTCAAAAGATGGCTCCCCTTGCTTAGAGTGCTGAAATTTGTGACCAAACAGAAAATATTTTGGCCCAGTAAATGATGATGAATTCCAGTATGTTTTCATGCTGATGGAAAGGACAGAAATGGAAAGAAGCCTTGGCCAAGAACTGAGGTGGTGCACATGCTGTGTGAAAGCAGTGTGCACCTCATTCTACCTTATTTGTGCACCAAAACATGCCTTGGGATCGTTTTAAGGATCTCCACCAGGCCAGAATTTCTCCTTCCTAAGCTGTAGCAGAGAGTTGCCAACATGGTATTTGTCTTGCTGTGGCAGCCTTTCTGCAGAAGGTCGGTGGGGGAGTGTAATCAGTTTAGAACTGGATGTTGTAACTTACTTGAATGAAAGGTTTTTTTCTAAAGGTGACATTAAGATGAAATATTTAAGATAAACCAGAAGATTTGAGTGGAAATTCACAATGTCCCTCTGAAACAGTCCATGCTGATTTACTGATCTTCCACTTTCAATTTATGAGCTGAGACCAGAGTATACCACTGGAGGATGAGAATAGAGTAGTCATATTAGAGCCAGCTCATATATCCTACGGACAGACTTTGGAAGAATTAGAAAGTATAATAAAGTGCTTGTCCCTTTAAGACACTGCTTGGATCCTTGCCAATTTAGATCCCACAGCATTAGATATTTTAAAAGCCCTTAAAACTGTCTCTTTTCTTTTTCCTTGTTTTTTTTTTTTTCTTGTTGTCTGAGGTTTTCACCTTTTAACAATGCAGAAACAATGGTAGAAGCATCCTTTGCTTTACAGCTTTCTCCCCCTACAGCTTATTGAGAGCAGAATTCTGTTCCCCATCACATTATTTTAAACATGAGATAACTCTTTAGAAGGCAGAGCATGTATGTGACATGTACAAGAGAGAGAAAACGTATCTTGTTTTAAAAAGGCAAATCCTTGGTTTCACATAGGAGCAGTAACACTGGGATACACAAGGACATCCAGGTACTTTTCAAGCATATAAATACTGCCAGGGCACTTCAGTGACCTTTGGTCTCTGACATTTTCAGCTAATGGTCACCGTATGTGGCAAAAAAGCTGACCCTGCAATTGCTGTGGGACCTGCCTGGAGGTTTGGATGTCTCCTTGGAGAGCAGCCACCTTATCAGGGAGCTCAGCAGCCCATGGGTCAAACAAAAGTCCCAGTGTGGGCTCCACTGCAGCGCCCAGTGCAGCACACCCGATGCAGCCACTCCTCCCAGGGAGAGCAAGGGGGCTTTAAAGGGATCACGATCATTCTGCAAGCATTTCTGAAGTGAATTTTGTTCAAAAATAACCATTCTGCTAATGGCTTAAGTGCCTAAATAAGGATTTTGTTTTAAAATACTGTCCCAGGAAGGTTTTTGGAGAGTTCTCTTTGGGCTGTGCTCTGACATATAGTTTGATGCGAGAAAAAAGGAATTTGGGGAAACAGGAAAGGTGGTCTGTGACAAGAATAAACAAAAAGTGAAATAATAGGCCATCAATCTGGGTCCATTTTCTGAACAATACAGAGTAGAGAAAGGACCCAGGGATCTTTGTGCCACAGCACATGAATGGAAAATTGTGTTTCATTCCCCTGTTTGCTGTTCCTTCAGATCTGGTTTTTCTTCTGGTAGGGAGGGACTCAGGCAGAGATCCCCTCCAGTTTCAGGCAGCAATTTCATCTCATGCAATGGGGAGATTAAGCCTGCTGAAAGACCTCTTTAAGGGAGGATTCAATATTCCCTTCTCTCTTCATGGAGATTATAAGATAATGCATCTGGAACAACATTAGCTCATCCAGGTCTGTGGCTTTATTCTTGATAATCAAATCCCAGAAATCTCATTCTCCATCTGCCTGAACATATTTTTGGGTAAGGGGTAGGCTTCAGCTACCACACATGGCTGTGGTCAGATATTGTGAGATCTCCTAAACATGAACAGAAAATTTCCGCCCTCTAAGTCATATCTAAACATTCCTCTTTCTCTTGTGCTGTATTTTCTTTCTGCAGCTGAGAGAGTTATGGTAGTTCAGGCCAAGAGAACATGTTTATTTCTCCTTTGGTAGTGTTTACTCAGCAGACTCCCAAACTTGGGTTCTCAAATGAGGATTATTTTGATGGCCACAGCCTTATACTATATAGTGCAGTTGTGTCAAGAGCTAGCATTAAGTCATTATCTGTCTGGATTAAGTTTTAAGGTTACAATGAAGAGTTCTGTGGATGTCTTGTTAGGACACAGCTGGCCAAATGGACGTAGACTTCCTTCTGAGTCTCAGCAGCATCTGCATTCTTAAAACAACAGGAGTATTTGTTACAAAACCAAGTGGGTTTCCTGTTAAGTTTAGCCTAGAAGTGAGATAATTATAGGGGAAAAAAAGTTGAAACACGTCTTTGGAGCTTTTAGGAGCTTATGACACTTTGTTTGGTCTTTTGAGACAGCTATTAGTCATTCATCCCCTTTCAACTGCAGAGTACTGGAGTGCAACATCTGTGCTCTGCTTCACCTTCCTCAGGACCATTCAGCAGAGATGGAGAAGATCTTCCAACCAGCATCAGTCTCCTGTCTCAGGCATCTGACTCGCTCTGTCTCACCAAGTTTTGCATTTTGTCAGTGAGGACATTACTTTTTTAGTGACTTATGCAAAATCAGTTTTCTTATAATGTTAATTGTAACATTATAAAAGCTTACATTATAAATTAATTCTAGTCTTCCTACTTCTCTAGTTATTAATCATACATCTAATAAACAAATCCAGAAAGGACACTAGTTTCAATTACACTGATATAAATTATGAAGAGACATAAGATTTGTGCTATATTGTGGATCGGTGACGATGTTTTGATTTTAACCTTATGTGAAGCTCTGTCAATAGCATTTTTATAAAGCCAGTGATCTTATCCTAAGAATCCTTCAAGATCAGTCAATCTTGTAGAAGACATTCTCAATGCAGATTTCATGTTGTTCAAACATTCAGAAACATATTATTCTTGAAAGATTTCTAAGGGATAAGGAATAGTTTCTTTCTTTTTTTTTTTTTTTTTTGTAAAGAGAGTGAGTTTTATTCATATTTGAGAATTATAATGTAAAAGAATAGTGTTTTCCTCAGTAAATCAGCAAAATTTCAAAGTTTTAATTTTAGCTATACAAAGTATTTATTTTCTCATTTCAAATTTTGCTCCGAATAATCATTTAACAAACTGATCTCCAGAAGTCACCTGGATTCACTCTGGTGTTAGAAAAATTTCAACTTCTTCTTTTGTCCAACTCTTTTCCATGGAAGTTGCACACACCCTTGAGATGATGACAAGCAGACTGGGGAGGGATCTGAAGAAATTGCCCTGCATTTTAGCCCTCAATTATACAAGGTGATCCTAAGAAAACAAGAAGTAAAGTCCTGAAAGGTCTCTGAATAGCAATGGAAAGTAATTCATGCCAGATTGCTCGTTGTTAGTAGTAAAGAGAGACTGTTATAAATTGATTAACACAGAGAGCTGATGGATATTCTTCATGTTTAAAGAGTAGTTTCTTTGGTTTTACAAACTGATAAAAACAGTTATTCTAACAGGTGAGTTAGAAGCCTAAATGCCAGTGAAAGTCAATGAAGTATGAAATACTTGGGTCATGAAGCATTTGAAGATGCCCTGATGGGGCAGTGAATCCTCACTGTGTAGGATCAACCAAGCAAATAAAAGGTCTTCAAAGTTATGAAGTCTGTTATCTTTCAAAGGGTGAGATGAGAGAAATCAAAATGGCTTCATGACAATTCATCTGATAGTCTGATGGTCTAAATAACTGCTTTATAAGCTGCAGGAATATGTGTGTCAGGGCCTTTGCCACCTCAGCGTTGTAGAGGAATGGAAAGATACCACAGCAAGTTATCATAATGATATTTTTCATTCATGAAGATTTCCAGTAAGTGTACAGATGTAACAAAGTGTAAAATGGAAGGTGCCTCGTAAAACATATCTGCCTTTGCAAATAAAGTCCAGTGCTGAAATTTAAATTTAAAAATTAAATTTAACAGCAACAACCAGTTCAGGTTAGATTTCTATCAGAGTGAGGAAGTTACTTTTGCCCTTGGTGAAAGTACATGGTTGGTGTTTGGGAGGCTGTACCAGTTCAGACACCTGCAAAACTGAGTCATTTTGCAAATTGGTGCATATTCATAGTAGCACAAATAGTTTAAAATGCAATCTGAAAGGGAAATGTTTTTTTCTTCATCATTAACTTCTTGCCACAAGTCATCATACAGTTTATAGAGCTTCAGGCAGCTCTGGACTAACATCATCACCCTGCAGCTCAGGTGGCTCCCTCACATTCAGGTAGTGAGCAGAACAGTGATCTCCAAATATTCCCTGAGAGAAGCATTTCCAAACAGCTGCAGGCTGCCAGTTGATCATATAGGCAGTTGGCAAATATTTATGGTTAACAAAGGCATGGACAGGATGCCGGATTGATTCACAAATGCTTTTTGGCACAGAAAAAATTACCCAAATACTGAGTCATGTTTGAAGGGAATAATTAGAACAGCTCTTAGGCAGTCTAAAACCCACATCTTCTCAGTCAAAGTGTCTTTGGAAGGGACCTAAGATGTTCAGTTTTACCTACCCAAACACAAGCCTTATGTAATTAAAGAAAAACCCAAACCGTGAAAAATCCCCTGAAGAATAATTTCATACAGTCATAAATGTTATGGGTTGGAAGGGACCTTAAAGCTCATCTAGATACAAAGCCCCCTGCCACAGGCAGAAACACATTCCACAGGCCCAGGCCTCATCCAGCCTGGCCTTGGACACTTCCAGGGATGGAATTTAAATGACTCAAGCAGGCCAGGGTAATTTAAATTTAGTCAAGATGAGGCCTTGCACAGTATTTCACTAGAGGTTCTCAAGTAGGACACAAGATCCTGAAGAATGAATTAATGCAAGGAGACTTGCTCTTTTCCTCTCTTTTATGTGAGGTTACTCCTCATCGGCACAGTTCCTGCTCTGCCAGCTCATTCCTGCCTCAGGGGAAGGATATTATTTAACATATTTGTTTTGGGTTTTAAATAGGAGGTTTTGCATTGAAATAGCTATCTGAGCCAACCCAGCAGAATTTTTGAGATATGACAGCAGCAGAGTGGCAGTGGTAGACCAGAATGGCTGCCCTCAAAAAATGGGAGATAAATATTACAACTGAAAGGAAACCTCATTCCCTGCTTTTGTGTGTTTTAATATGTAATTTTCATGTATTATAACTACTTGGTGACAGACTCTAAACCCCAGCCAACTCTGGGATTCTGTTAACTATTTTAATCATAATTTAGGTGTGAGGGTTAGGATTAACAGCAGGCAAACATTAACCATGGCTGCTGGACCTCAGCAAGCCTACCAAAAGTGGCGAGCGGGTTAGCCAAGAGAATAATCATTGGGGAAAAATGAAACTCAGATGTACTGAAAATGTAAAAGAAAATTGCAAGCAGCACAGGGAAGGAAGTTGATTGGACAAAATTGGGAAGCTTTGCAGCTTTTGATAGAAAAGGTGAAAGTCAGTGAAAAAAGCAATAGTGAGAAGGAATAGGAGGCAACCAGAAAATAATGGTATGTCAAAAGGATGCTTATCCTCTACAAAGAGGGCTCTGAACCCATGTAACGAGAAAAGAATTCATATCACCCTCTTTTGGCTTTGGTGACTTGCATTGTGGCAGAGGAGCAAAACTCAGGGGTACATGGGAAGGTTATAATGTTGCGTGGATATGTCCAGAAGATGGCTAAGCAGGGTGAACAGGAGGAATGTAGGAGGGCTCTGCTATTTGTTAGAGAAAAGGAGTTATTACTGCTTTGCCAGGTGGGTTGAAGCAGAAATCTCATACCTCTGAAAGTAATACCAGATCCCAAGGGCTGGCTACATGGAAATCTCCTCTATCCACAGTGTTCATTAGGCCATTTGCCTCTATAAAGATCAGACAAATTTATGTTGAGCTAGGTCACATGAGGCCAAAACCTCACCTGCTTCAGGCTTTCAGGACTGTACTTTAATGACAATTTAGGATCTAATGGAAGGCCAGGAAAAGGGTCATTTTATATCTGGAATATACTAGTATCTAACGCCAAAATGATGTAATATATCTGATTGCACATTATGTATAAATCAGGACAGCTCTTTAGTAGAAGCACCATATGTTTTCCACGCCAGAGGAGATTTACACAGATTCCTGGGACTACCTGCCTGGGTTAAGGCACAGTGACTCTCTTTCTCCCTTCCCAAAAGGCTTGGCCGCAGGGCTACAGCCAAGCTGGCCTTTAAAAAAACAAGCCACAAAAGCAACAATGACAAAAACAAGCCCCAAAGCCAGCAAGTGTGTAGTCAGGCTTTGCTGCCCTAAAGCTCAGGGCTGGCATTCTTTGGGAGCGTGGGGAGGGGGGAGTTGCTGCATTCCCCTGGAATGCGGCGAATGGCTTGTAAATTAGAGTCCCTAATGAAACCGCGCTGGTGTCCAACTGCAGCAATCATCTGGTTAAAATCAGGCAGTAATTGCACTAATTTTACTGCTCTTCTCCCAGCCCTCAACGCCTCATTTAGGAAAAAATGTTTATGTTCCCCTCAAAACACCTGCATTTTAACTTGGGTCCCCAAAGCAATTATTTTTATTTTATTTTATTTTTAAGGCTTTCTGTTGTGAAATGCAGCATCCCTCCCTTTTCTGAGCCGAAGCACATGAATGCCCTGGGATTCCCAATCTTCAGGCATGTTTAACTAGCACTATTTTTCTTGCACACTTCACAAGCTTCACCATCCTATATATTTTCCACCCACAGCTGCTGTCCAGAAGTGTTTAGGATATTTTTTCCCTCCTGTCTCAGTAAATGATGAAATAAAACCACGTAGAGCTGTTTGCATTGTGACTAAGGAAGTTAAGGTTGATGGAGGTGATAGTGACTGACACTTATCCAATTTCAGGCTTTCCAAAATGTCTGTGGTTCTTATCATGATTTAGTCTCTACTAGACCTTGTAGACATTAAACAACAAGAATGAGCACTATTCTCACTCAGAAAAAGAAACATTATACAGTGGATGCTGGAACACTACCATGATGAGCTGTGAGATCTTACCATCTGCTATTCCATTAGGGTGAGTTATTCATTTTGTCTCCTTGGTTTCATGTTCATTTAAAGCTTTGATAGATTATGACTAAAGGTCTCCTTCAAAAGTTGTAAGCAGATATCCCCAGCCCACAATGATACCACTTCTTGAAGCAAAAACACCCCAGACAAGGGAAATAGGATTCGCATAAACAGTCAAATGTCTTCCTTTCTCTCCTGTCCACACAATCCTGAAATATTTGGCCTGTCAGCAAATTCTTTGAGAAAATTGATAAATTTCCCATTTCCCAATCACCTGCAAATATCTCCATCCAGTTTGCTGAATTCCTACAGTCCTTTCTATCAGGGCAAAACCTCAGCCAGGCCAAGGTGTGCAGTGCAGGGGTACAGATCCTGGTAGATCAAAGGCAAACCTAGGTGCAGCATCAAACTACCTCCCTATTTCACCTTGGAAAAATAAAAAATCAGGACTATGTAAAGTATTGTAGCTATCCATATGACTGTTACCTCTGCAGTCATAATTGGGTGGAATGGGAATTTTCTATGCTAACCCAGTTCCATGGGGAACACCAATATGTTGAAGTTGAAAATTAAGCTTTCTCTAGCTAGCAAGGAAAGTGCTAGCCATGGTGATTTCAGAAGAAGCAGATCAGGAAAAGCTGTAGCTTGAAGCAACCAACTCAAGAGTGAGGAAGCATCTCTGAATTCCGGTTTTCTTTCCCTCACACCAGTGTAACATACTCACTGTTAGTAAACCTGTAGTCAAGCATGCCTAAAGAAGGGAAAGAGAGGTTTGTTTTGGTTTCTGTATCACTTGGAAAATGGCAGAATCTTTGATGGTCTCCCAGTAGAGAAAACAGATAGAAATCTTTGCCCCAACAACACCAGAAAACAATTTTCTTCCTTCTGCTGCTGCTGGTTTGATAAGCTAGTTATTCTGGACACATGGCAAAATATTTAAGTGGGAAAACAGTGTGCTGATTGCAGCTAAAGGCTGATGAACATCCAGCATCCTACAGTCAGGCAGAGAGGCTCTGCCATGCCTTGGGATTTCTCTCTGAACTCAAGGGTAAGAACAGAGACTCATGTCCACTGAGGGCTGAAGTCCACAATGAGATGAGGGAAAAGGGGCAAACTCAACTTCTGGACACACCTGGCCACAAGAGGAGATTAAGGAAAAAGAAAGACCTATTGACAGCACCCAGAAACACTGTGGGGGGAGGCATTAGCTCAGGCAAAGCAGCAAAACCAGGCCTATGCTTAATCTCAAACTTCAAAGAAGAAAATTCCTCAGAGCTAATAGGTCCCAAACCAAAATATGGTCAGGTATGGAACATGTGGTCACCACAGCATCCTGGAGGCTGTGAGAGGTGAAGGCTTACAAAAGCAACTGGGAATCTCCCTCTTTTTTTTTTTTTCCTTCTTTCTTTTTATTTCCCCTTCCCCCAGTATTTTCTGCTTGCCTGCCTCCTTTAAGCCTTTGTTTTGGGCTAACTGCATCTGAACTCCCTTGGACTTGATGGTGCAGGCCTACAACAGAGCAGAATATACAAATGTAATCCCAATAATGAACGCGAATAAAGGAAATGTCATATTGAGCACTGTATCACATCCAGTTTTAATTAAAAGTATCACAAGCAGATTTATGTCTGGCATAACCTCTCCTGCTGTTTCCAGGTTGTATTTATCTTCTAATTTGATTGTTTTTCGGTGCCGTTTATGAAGGCTGCCTCCCAACCAGAGATAATGCTGCGTTTTAACACTTTATCTGAGTTTACTTTCAATGAGCTTTCTGCTTTTTGAATTTTTACTCAATTTGACATCTTTCTGAGAGCCGGCAGAAGCAATGTGTAGTTTGATGCTTTAAAATGTGCAATTGTTGGAAGATAGGGGAAGAGCCTTTCTTCAGCTGACTCTTATTATGAACTCACTGCTGAGACTGAGACTCCAAATCAGCAAATAGCATCCCATTAAGGTCAAAGAGCCTGTTGAAGAGTGTGTCTGTAGGAGAAAAAGAGAAAGTAGAGGATCTTCCCTTCTAAAGTGTTGCAGAAAACCTGTTTGAAAGTCTAATGTTTGAAATTGTTTGGGAAGTCCATTTTCTAATTTGGATGAATTTAAAGCTTCAAACTTCCAGTATTTCTTCCAATGTTTAGCCAAAATATACTGCAAGTGATAACGGTTCCCTTTTACCACTGAGAGATTAATAATCTCCTAATTTCTGTGTTTTCCTCTCTTTCTGTCTTCAGGGATCTCAGGAAGTGAAATAAGAAAAAAGGTATTTTACTGTGAGCTTTTCTTCAGTTTGACAGGTGGGAAGTAGGGAAAGAAACTGCTTTTCATAAGAAAACAGCAGAGCTAAAATTAAAAGTAGGACTTGGTTCTTAACAACTCTAAATTACCAGACAATTTGAAACCCACATTTCACTGCTTGACTTTTTGCTTGGAGAAGTCAAACCAAAACCCCAAACACATCCATTCTCAAACCTTGGGAGATTTCACATCCTGATCTGAACTTTCCAACATGCTCCCATTTCTGATTAATGCATACCAAACCTACTCTGTTATAAAGTCAAATCAATGCCAAATGTGGTGGTGATTTTTTGATAGGGAATAAACGACATCCACCAATATATTTAACACAGGTCAGTAGACAGCCTACAGTCATGACAGTCTTGAACTAGTGACCTAGAAATGAAAGACTCCTTAATCCCTTTACCAAATCCTAAACCACTCAATTCCTGCCCCACCTCAGCAGCCAAGGTCTTTTATAGATGTGCTAGAGGGTAATATGTAAGCCAGCAGAGTGTAAATTAAAGAGGAAAAAAAAGGCTCTACTTGCAATAACATCGTAATTGTGGCATTTGAGAAAATAAGGGACTCAGGAGAGGTCTTCAGTCAGCTTGTCTCAAATTCAGTGCAAATTTATTCTGAGAATATTTTGGCACCTGCAAGCAGCCCAAAACTTTTATAAGCATCATAGCAGGGGAAAAGTGATGCAAGTGAAAGACTGCAGATAGACTCAGGAAAAGGTCTTGATTGTTCATCTGACCTGTTGGCTTCCTCTGTTGCTACATGAGCTTACTTTTATGACTGTCTAACTCCACTGATTCCCATGATGACATTAGGAAGTCTCACTGGCATACAACCAGAGGGTTTAATCTACAGGGATGAGACTCAAGCCTTAGAAAAGAAGAACAGAAGCCACAGACATCCATCTCATAAATCCTGTGCTGTTTAATCTGGTTGCTTCATCTTTGTCCTGGGATTGCCATAGGAAGGGGTTCTCTCTTGTGTTTTCTTAGTCCTTCTCACAGGTCCTGACAAGAGGAACCATAAGAAAAGTATTCATTTCGGAAGCTGTTTCCAGTAACATAACAGAAACTTAAAAAAGGAGTGGGTTTGAATTCTAATTGAATTCAAAGCTACACAGCACAGAGCAACAACAGCAAACTCTGTGCCTGTACAGTTGGAATTTTGCTGCCAAATGTGGTTAAACAGTTTTTCACTTTTCCCCAAAACATGAACATTGTCTAAGTAGAAAAGTATTTCCATTTGTAGAAGGGACTTTTTTTCATTTTGTACATCTGCAGGCATAAAAGGACCATAATAGACCACAAATTAGATCCGGGAACTGAAATAAGCTCAGCTTGTAACTGAGACCACAGGTCTGTAAAAAAACTATAGCACCATTTTTGGGTGAGCTCTTTTTTTTCTTGTTTGTTTGTGTTGTTTTTTTTTTTTTTATGGCAAAGCAAATGAAAACTCATTTTATATTCAAATATGACACCATCTGTTCCCTGAGTTAGAAAAACTGGGTGAACTGATCCAATATACATTGCACTAGAAGGAGGGGAACAAATGCAGAAATATCTCTTTCTCTCATCTCCCGTTTTGTGTCCCACTGTTCCATGACTTGACCACAAAGGACTTGCAGATGGCACATGAGGGTTTTTGTTTTTTTTTTTTTCTCTGTTTGATCTGGTCCCCCCCATTCTTCTGGGCTAGAATTTTCCCTTTCTTGGTGTGATCTGCTGTCTGTCTCCTCTTCCCTCCGAAACAGCCTCTCTTATTGCTCTTCCCCTGAGGTGATGGAGAGCAGATCATGTTGGATCTATTGCCATAGTCCAGTGGCAGACTTAGTCTGAGAGAGGTGATGCTGTTGGGCTTAAGGAGAGTTGGTTTATCATAGGAGACACACATCTTGCTGCTATTTGTGTTCACCTCGCCCACTCCTCGCATGATCCCATGTAATGGAAGCAGCTCTCCCAGGAATGGCTTGGACCAGCACAGTGACCAGATGCTGAAAGTCGCCCCCGTGTCTTCTGGATCAGTCCTATGAAAACTCTCTTTATATTTAACTCTTTGTTTATTTGTAACCATGAAAAGAATAAAACAGATCCCTTGCAATCACCTGAAGCACTGGACAACCACCGAGTGGTAACAAAATAAAAAGAGGAAAGGGACAAGTAAAAAACCGCCATGTGTGGAAATCTCTGGGAATGGGGAAAATATTCTATATAACTTTAAAGCTCATCAGTTGAAACAGCACAATGAAAAGTTCCTGCAACCGCCTTTAACCCCAGATCCCCTCTACAACAAACCAGAAAAAGAAGAGTCTCTAAGCTAACCTGAGCCTGACAATGGCTGGTTGTGAGACATATGTTAAACAGTTTTGGGTTAACATGGGCAAAGGAAATCAGCTATGAAACTGTATTAAGGAAATATGAGACCACTGTAATCTGCATAAAAAAAAATTTGGGTGTATTCCCAACACACAATCGCACTGTGGAATTGCAGGAAGTGGGCTAAATGGGAGGGAAGCTTTGCTTTCCCTAAAGAAAACCTGCTTGGGATTTTTTTTTTTTTTTTTGGTAGAAATAAAGCTACTTTCATATTTCTCTCATATTGCTGTCCTGTGTTTGGAGTTGGGTGAATAGTTTGGATTAAATAATTTCCTCCATGAAATGAACCTTCTATTATTGCTGCTCAAAGACTGTTGATAACATACTGGAGTTTCCTGTGCTTACTCTTCATTTCTGATTGTTCAACAGCTTGAAATTATATATGTGTATTCCTCTAAGGATTGATCAGGGTTTGGGTTGAGTGTTTGATACCCTTACGGCATTGGTGCTCTATCAGTTATTGTGACAGGCTCCTTCACTTTTCACCTTTCCCACGGCCCCTTTTGGAAGGGATGTGCCATTGGGGATCCCTGAAATAGAGCAAATCCAAGAATTATTCCTGTTGGGGTGGGCTCTGGAGAAGGTGATGCAGGAGAAAAGGCTGTGTGAGCTTTCTCCTTTGCTCACTGGAGCGGGGACCAGCTCTGAGCAGGGACCATCAGCCAAGGGGACCTTTTGTCCCTCTCCAGGGCTGTCCCCTGGCTGGAGCGCAGCGAGCTGCTACAACACAGGCTTCCCAGTTTGCAGGAAACAGGTTTGGTTTTTGTTATCCTTTTGGCTTTACTCCCATTTGAACAGCAACCAACATTTTTTAAAACTTGGAGCGAGGCAAGGCCTCTTGTGTTTCCGCCCAGGAAATCCTTGGGGCTAATGGGGTGATCATGCTGGGTGCCACTGCTGCTGGCCAAGCTCTGGCAGCATGGGACACTGCTGTGGGACACTGTGGGGACCACCTGGGCACTTGGGGTCCTTGCCTGGGCCACGCCTTGCTCCAGCCCTGTAGTTCAGATATCCTGGCTGACTGGCTAATTCATCATTATTTTTGCCCTGACAAAATTCCCGTTAGGAAAAAAAAAGGCCAATAGGTTCAATAGCTTGGTGGCACATCAGGTGCTCAAAAAAATTGATATTTTGCTGGTTTTGCTGCTAAAATCGAAGTTGTTTGAGCAGTACCAGAGCAGCTCCTTTAGGTACGTCTGTGGTCCCACCTACTAAGGATTCAGACAGGGCTCCTATGATACCCCACCTTGAAGAAAAAGAAAACATCTAAAAAAATGATATTCCCACTGCAGCTGTGCAGAAGCAGGCACAAGCCCAGGGTTGTCCCTGTCACCCTTCTGTAAGCTGTTATTTCACACAGGGAAAAAGAGGGAGCAGAGGCAAATAATCATTTCAGCAAGAAATATGTCTAATACTTTTCCTCCATGAGTCACCGAGGCTGCCAGCTGGGTGTTTGCTGAAGGAAGAGAACAACAAAATACAGAGCAGGACAAGGAAGGACAAAACTTACTTGGCTAAAAGCAAATCCAAAGTTTTTATATTGTAAATTTGGAGGAAGGAATGTAGTCCCCTCCTTCCTTCCCCACCACTCGCACACACAAAACAACCTGAAGCTTGTAGTTAAGAAAATAAACGGCGGAGAAAGCCCCTGAAGGGCCTTGGCAGCAAACTGTTCCCACTAAATTGGGAATCTGCACACTCATAGTCTGAAATAAATTAAGATGCTGGGGGGTGGAGGGGAGGAAGAAAGGAAGGGAGGGGGAGAAGACAGGGGAAAATCAACAGCTCTGGGGTGAAACACAGGTTGATGCTGCCTCATCATTTTCAAACCTAAAATAAAACAAGCAAATTTTCTTTAACTGCAGGTCAAAATAAAAGGGAGAAAAAAAAAAAAATCTTCCCTCATCTGTTCACGGTAATTACTAACAGAACTCAGCCCCTGCCAGCTGCAGAGTTCATGGATAAATTGAGGGACACATTATTCTCTCTCTCTGGGATCAAAAACTCAAACTTTGTATCTCAATTTGCCTGTGGTATGTCTTTCATATACTCCTGCAAAGTCATTTCACTGGGCTGTTCAGTCGGGACTTTTTCATCAGACAAAAATTGTGATGTTTGCAGGCTTTCAAGTTTATTTTAAGTTTGCTTCTGAATGAGAAACATGACTCCTGCAATTTCCCAAACTTTTATTATGTCATTATAGAGTATTTATTATTGGATCTATCCACTTTCCTTGTTAGCAGCCAGCCCCAGCAGGGCGGGTTCATGCTCTAACCCACAGACACTGGCTGCTCTGGATGCAACAGGGTGTAGAAGTCCTCTGGAGGTACCAAACCATGTGAATGTTTGAAAGGGATGAGATGATATTCACCAGAATACCTCAGCTATTTACTCTGTGATCCCAATGCAAACTAGTAATTGATTTTTCTGCATAAGTGACTTGTACCATGGTGTGGCATTCTCTGGTTCGTGAGCTGTTAAGTGACATTGATGATAGACCTCACTGAGCACAGTGTACACAGATGAAGGGGAAAGGGATTATATCCTATTCCTGGTACTTGCCATTTGCTGGTTCTCAAGGCAGCTTAGGGTCCTATGCCAAGCACAGACAAGTGAACAGCCTTGAGGTTTCTCAAAGTTGTCACAAATAAATTATTGGGTGAAGTAAAGTTTGCATGAAATAAAGTTTGCTTGAAAGCTTCTGTGATTCAAAAAGTTGATTGCACTGAATAATTCACACCATCACTGCTGAACTTCTCCACAGATCAAAAAGTCCTGCCCCCCCCAGATAGTAACAGGTAATTAAGAGTCACAAACTGTGCATGTCTGTGTTTGCACGCACTGTTTCAGGCAAGGCAATGATGGGGTCAGTATTTGTGCTGTTTGTGAAGTCAAAGGGTCACCCATGTTCTTTGCAGAGTGTTTAGCAAGACCTAGAAACACGTGATTTCATTATGATTTGGTGGTAAAACATGATTTGCAGTACTTTTTGAACCTCTCTGATGTGTGATCGTGGAGACTTTTTCTGCTGTAAAAGGAGTGGAGAGTGATTAATGAGAATTATGAGAATTTTTAAGAAAACTATTACAGCATTTTTCAGAGTAAGAAAAAGAAGGAGTAAGTACAGGAGCAGAGATCAGATCTAACTATTATCTGTGTCACACTTGCTACGTGCCCTTGGTCAGGGCCTCATGTGTTGGTTTCCTTACCATAAACCAGACAGGGTTATCTTCTTTCACTACCTTTCAGGACACTGGAAGGTTTAATTCATGCCTCCTTGCAAAACACTTTGACATCCTGGGGCTGAAATGCAAAGCCTTTTTACGATTCAGGGTTTTATTCATTTTAATGTAGGGGGTTTTTTTTTGTGACACATGCTAAAGATGGCACTGTGGCTGGAAAGTGAACTCTCTCTGTCCCAGGAAGTCAGTCTGATGGACTGCAGCATTTCATTGATGCATTTTAATGTATAGCTTTTATACCTTCGCCACTCTGAAGTGGAAAACTGACATTATCTGGTCTGATCTCCTGCTTTCTTACTGGCTGATTACACAACAGAAGAGGCTAGGCCTGGGGCAGATCTATTTTCTACACGTATTATGCTGTTGCACAGTTGAAGTTCAGTTGTTAGCTGCTTTTAAAAACGACAAATGTGCTCTAATTTTAGAGCATCATAGCAATCATTGTTTTTATTTCAGTAGAGAGGAAAAGTGGAGGAAAAAAACAGCTTGGGACTTAATAAACACCTTAGCCTGCAGCCTTCGACTTTATTCATGAGGTTTTTTATCTTCTCTTCCACTCTCCATGCACTCACTGCATCTTCTTTACTGCACAGTCTTAAATTACCATTGCAAAGGTTATATGTTTATTTACAAAGAGCTGGCTATGAATGGTGATCCTAAAGGCGAGGAGGGTGTCTCATGGCAATAAACATCTCTTGCTCTCTTGCACACCAAGGCCAAATGAATAAGGTGATGTTTAGTGCCTCAGACATATTATGGTTTATGGCTTCATTAACTACCTGACCTATATTGTGTGCAAATTTCATCAAAGTGAGATGCATATTTATTCCCTGAGGTGGGCTGGTTGATAATGTTCTTATTCTTAAAGGAACAGCACAAGTAATTACTTATAATTAGTGTTGTGAAAGTAAGGGAATTTTGTGAGGCAAGGTAATTTCACATACCTGAAATTTCACTTAACAGAAAGAAGACAATGCAATGAATATTTATACTTGGGTGAAATTGAAAATACATGAATATGGCTTCTCTTGACTCTTTGGAGCATAAGAGATAATTTTAGCCATTTAAACAATTAAAAAACCAAACTAAACAACCCTTTTGGACAAATTTTTGTTTGAGTGAATATAGTTCCCTTTGCCAGAGCTGAATCAGGTCTTTAAGATCAACTGAATGTGAAACCTAAAGTGTTCCAATTTCTTGCCCCATCCCATGCCCTCTCTTTTGCTTTTTGCTCCATACAGTCGTAGTTTATCTTAGGAGCTGTATTTCATTTCCCTACAGGGTGCTGGGGATATTAGTATCATTGTGGGTTTTTTAAATTATAATTGTACACACAGATCCTCACCAAACTGTGGTTAAACTGAAAACTTGAACTTCAGTCTACCATCTGACCAGAGACCAGTTTTCCTGGAGCACAAAGTGCGTCTTGGAGTAGTTCCATACAGAGATGTTGGGATGAGAATTTCCCAGTTATAAGAGGGATTATTACTCATGAAAAAACTGCAGCCAATGCAAAGGGGTCTGTGTGGCTCCAAAGTGAGTGCACTGCCTTCTCTGCACGTTTGGAAGACACCCCATGGCCACAGTAGTGTTTGTTTGTAGGGTTAATAAAAACACAGCTTTATACTCATCCGTCTTTACTGTAGTGGAGGTGTTTCCTAAAGCCTTGAAGGATGCTTCTGGTGTTTGCAATGACCAGCTTTGAATTTACTGGTGGGTCAAAGGTAGTTGAAATATATGTGCACCTTTGGTAGCTTAACTGTATGTGGCCTTTCCACTCCAGGATCAGTCAAAACAACATGTGCTGTCTGTCCAGTAACATGATCGCAGCTCTCAGCCCTTACATTTCCATCAGGCCCGAGCCTACTCCTCTCATTGTTCCAGGTACTTACATTTCTAATTCTATCAGACCAGGAAAAAAGACACTGGAAACAACCATGCTCAAAGGGTGAGTTGGTGGCTGACTGCAGGAGACAGCTCCACCAAGTCCTGCTGAAAGGACTTTTTGAGAGTCACATTTAAGGTTTAACCATAAGTATATGATGTATTTTGCCATGTGCACTGACTTAACCAGAGAATGTCATGGAGCTAATTCTGAGCAATTGGATGTCTGTGGTCTAACCACCAGCAATAGCTGAACGCATGATGAATGGCCTGTGGTCAAAGTACATATCCTGAACACAGGGAAGCACAGCTTAAGCTGCTGTTCCGCTGTGGTAATGTTGTTCTGTGGCACAAGGAAGTTTCCTTATTCTGTGAATGTTTGCTTTCCAGCTACTGTAAAAAGAAAACTTTAGCAATTAAGTCGAGGGGAAAAAAAATTATCTTTCTCACGTGCATTGAGATTTCCCAGATGGCAGCTTGAGCTTCAGCCTAGGACAGGATGGTGATCCCTACAGTCCATGAGACCCTGTCAGCAAAGCAACTCATCCACCTTTCAGATGGAAAGGACCCACCTCTCCTGCAACAGGGTCAGAACTGGCTTTTTAGCAAAGGCAGGATTGGAATTCCTGTGGGCATTCACTGCAAGCGAGCTGAGGCTTCAGTGGCTGTTTGCTAGATGCTTGGCATTCTTTATATTTGACGTTCCCTGACAGTTTTCCAGAGGTCAAGCACAGGGTGTGCTTGGCCTCATGTGTCCATTTGGTCTCTTGCTAGTTTCTTCCTGGGAATAAGCTCTGGATCTGATGTAGGATCTTTTTGATTTGGTCATTAGCTCTAAACACCATTTGCTTCTGGTAACAATGGCCAGACTGTCTCCATTCCTCACAGGAGTTGAAATATGATTGCTAGGCAATGAGCATGCCATAGGGGAAAACAAAATGAAAGAGGGAGGCCTGCACATGGAAATTTTCCTTGGATATCTTGGAATTGAAAGCAACTGCAAGCAACTTTGCCTCAGTATCTATCTGTCTTCAGTCACTACTGCCTCACCATTGCTTCCTTTCTAGCAAAGGACTTCAACAGGTAATAGTCCTGGTTCTGGAAGACAAAATACTTGTCCCAATCCTGATATATATGGAACCAGCTTTTCCAAATTTTGTCATGTACCTGGAAAACTTTATTTTTGCTGCTGCTACCTTAACTCTATCTGAATTCAGATATTTTTTATGCAATTCCCTAAAATTCATGACATTGAATAAAAAACAATTAACTATGTCAGATGCAGTATCTGTAATAGATATAGAAATAATTCAGAAGTTTCTCTATTCCTTATAGCTGGAATTAATTTTTTTTCCATTTTGTTAACAAATAAAAAGAAACACAACAACAAAGAGCCATACAGAGGATGAAACAGCTCCTTGTTTAGACAGAAAGTTATAGCATTTTTTCACAGTTAACATATCCAAACTGGGAAAATTTGCTCTATTTTTTCTACTGCCATCAGATGCAAAAACTATCTAAATTATGAAGCCAAGGGAAGATTTTTTTTCAAGGACACAGAACAGATTTTAAAATTCAGTATGCTCTGCCTTAGTGTAGCTTCTCCCAGAACAGGTGAACAGTGGCACCAGTATTGCACATACTGCATAATCCCCAATACATGGTCTTTTATCATTCACACATATATAAAAGGCAAAAGCAAAAAGAGGGGAAAAAACAAACCCCAAAAAGCGAGCAAGGGGAAAAAAAAAAAAGAAGGAAGGACAAAAAACAAAGGAAGGAATGAGAAGAGTGATTTGCCTCAGTAAAAAGATAAAGGTTTACAAGGGCAAGGACAAAACCAGACAGACAGTGTAGAAAGCCAATGAAAGAAAAAACATGTGACCATCAAAACCATAATGTCAGCATTGACCTGGCCAAGTAAGTAGAGAACAACAGCTTGTGAGTGAGGAGTCCCAAACCTGTTAAACTTCTTCTCGAAAAGTGCACTTTCTGACTTTCAAGTTATTCAACCTTTCACCTGTTAGGCTTCTGCCCTCAACCTTGACCCCTGCTATTTGTGTAATGTGTTAGTAACTGAGATTGGAAATCTAAAAGAGGGTAAGTAAACGTGGAGGGAGAAAACTCCAGAAGGCTGCAAGAATTTGGAAACTTGAAATACACGCAGCTTTTATTTTCCCATAAGTGTTATTTAATCTGTAGGAAAAAAAGATTTGTCATTCCTTAGCAGCTTTATTCAATCTAATTTAATGGTTTTTCAGTTAATAAAAGTGGTCTAGGCATGAGATTTGGGCAAAATAAATAAATCAGACCTTAGGGACTGTGTTGCAAAAAGTAACAGAGAAAAAAGCAGGAAACAAGTTTGAAACCATGTTATGGTAAGAAATTACACTGATGGGAAGATTCTGATTTCCAAAGACTGACTTTTGATGTGAGGAGAGCCCACAGGATCTGGATCTCAGCTGTTTTAAATCATTACATGGAGGGGATCTGTTGCACTCTGTTCACTGACTTCAGGACAATCCTCAAAGCTGTGCCTTACACCACATCGTCTGGAGGAGCAGATCTGTAGAGTCAGGCCGTGCTCACAAATGATATTTTTCCCATGACTTACTGTCATTCTGCCTTGTGTCATGCCATGGGGGGGTCTCCCAGGACAAATGTACCTGTTTCTCAGTAGTTCCCCACAGGCTCATACCTATTCAGAGATGTGCATACAGCAGCAAGTGTACTTAGAAGTATTTCTGAACCTAAATAATGTATCTGCAGTGGAGGCAAACAAGGTTTGTCATCAGAGGAGGTTTGTCAGCAAATCCTCTCCCAAAGAACAGTGCTCCTTGCCTGAGAGGAAACTGTTCAAAAAAAGGGTTGATGAAACAAGTAAACTGCTCCACTTCAATACTTTCTAAAAATTCTTCCACTGCCTGGAACAAACTCTGTTGTTTTGTTTGCAATGTAAGTTAAGGAAAATTCGTGTGAAAGAAAATACAGAATTAGATGAGGAATTAAATCCTCTTCTTCTTAGTGAATGTGTGGAATTTTGGTATCTAAAAATACTGTCTATTTAACCTTTAGTCTTGACTTGAGATAGGAAATCTTTTTAAAATGTCATATTTACACATGGAATGGAAAAAACATTTCCTGTCTTGATCTAAATTGTGAGTTATGTGTATGGAAATGTTGTGGGTACTTTTGTGGATTCTCTCTCCATTAGGGCTGAATGCAGTTTAGAAATTACATCATGGGCTGGACCCAGCACAGACTAAACCAGTCCCAGGAAAACAAATGCTACTGGATCATCTGAAGATTTTATAAAGTGATAAAATGCCCCTGGAGGGATAATGACTCTTGAGAAAATTAATTTCTACTAGGATTTCAGTCAGAGTTCCAGAAAATAATCTCCAGTCCACTGAACTCTGAGATTTTCATTCTCTTTCTGATGCTTATGCACACAAATTATTTTTGACCATGCTGAAACCAAATATTCTCCTAGTCTACTTACTGTATTCCTCTAAATGTTTATTTCTTTATTTAAAATGAATGGTGATGATTTGAAATATAAACCGTTTGCTGATCTAGTACATGATGATGGGATTCTTATTAGATGGTTTACAGATAAGCATAGGCACCTATCTGGACAAAGTAGGGTCATCTCAAGGCTAACCATCAAGGCTTGTATATCAAGAGAGTCCAGGTTAAATTAAATGTACTTGTGGAGACACCCACAGTAAGTGTAACCTTTGTAGCAGAGAGAAGAAATTTGCTGCTGAATTTTGCATAAGTTGGAAGGTGGTGCAGAAAACAGGTATTTCTATGTCCCAAGGAGGAATGACAGTAACTGAGATGCTGGTTCATGCAGATGTGCTCTTTCATTGCAAGGCCACTGCAGGATACACCGAAAGACTAGGTATTACTGAGGGAAAATGCTGTGAATGACCAGCAACGCAGGAAGCCAGAACTGGGGCTTGCAGCCATCTCTCTGTAACCAGGAGATTGCATGAAAAGCTTTTGAACAAGAGCCTTCTTTCCTACCAGAGTCTTAGACTCTGCCGTGACTAGGATCCGAAGGCATTGTTTGAACATGCTAGCTCACACTTTTTGATTAAAAGCTTTGAGGTGAAGCCTTAGTTCCATTTAAAGTTAATGGCAAAATTCTCACTGACTTTTCTGGAACCAGGATGCAATGTCTTTGCGTGAACAAACCCATGTTTCTGACTTGTCCACACTAGATAGACTATTAAACCAAGACTGTGATTTGTAGAATGCACCACCAAGCTTCACTGATGTGTACTTTTAAATTTTAAACTCCTTTTTCCAAGAGATGTAGATCACAACCATTCTCGAACTTCTTACCTTAATACACATGTACATCAATTAAGAAAAATATAAAATATCAATAAAAGAGGCAAACCCTCTGTCACATAAATATGAAGTCTTGCTCTTTTGTCTTAAAATGATTGTGACAGATATATAGTAACTGATGGCTTGTTGTTATCAAGCCCCATATTGTCATTGATACCCAGTAAGCCATTAAAACCAATTCATGGGGGGGAGGCTAAATTGCAGATTCTACCATGAAGAACTTGGAAACTGTAGTGGCATCCACCTAAACAAGGACACCAAAGACAAATAAAGGATTTTACTTCAGAAAGTACCATCCAAAATAACACCATGTTCAGAACTAAGCCAGGAGGCAATCAAATGTGCAGCAGAGAATGTTTGAAACTTGTTGACACACATACATCCAGCCAAAATTCTGCTGGAAAGAGACCTGGATAATGCTCTATGTGATATTTAAACATTTCTAAACTATGAAAGTGATCACCTTGCACAAAAAAGTACTTCAAAAAGAACAGCTGCAGACAAAATAATGGTATGTATTTAACTTAAAAAATAGAAAATGAGACTGAGAAAATTCCTAAACTGCATTGGGAGCAGAGAGATTCCCCTTCCCTCTCTTTGGGTTAGAACCCAGTTTTGACGAAGGGAAACTAACAGTTTAAATGGTTTTGGTGCTAATAAAGGAAGACCCATGTTATTTCACGTGATGTTAGAATCAAATAATTGGGTGGGAGTGAGAGAAAGGCCAGCTGGGAAGGCAGCCATCTCTGAGGTGTTGTGGAAACACAGCCCTGTCTTCCCAAGCATCCTGTTAGCCAGGGGTGAAAGTCATTCCCTGCAGTTACTGTTTAACAGTGTCCGGAGAGAGAACGTGAACCACACAGGGAAATCCCCACTTCAAATCAAAGCCTGGTGTGAGGCCAAAAATATCTCTGGGATTTTATAAAGGTAAAGAGAGTCAAACAAAAATAAGCATCATCTTGGGAGTGTTCTGCATCCCTCTGCCTGCAATCTCCAGATATTTGTGGGCCTGAGTCACACATACCGAGGTGGATACACTGGAAAACTCAAGCAATGTCTCGGTGGAGCTGGAAGGTGTCTGGGTTTGGTTTTTGTGATCCCTGCAGCTCATTTAGAATGAGAGTCCCTCTGTGGTAGATGGTGTGACACAGTCCAGAACTGAAAGGTTTTTGTGCAGATGAGCTCTGCAGGTCTGCAGTGGATCATCTGGCAGGAAGAGAGGCTGGATGTTACAGGCGAAAAATTGAACCCCACATGGGGCTGAGAGGAAGGAGAAGGGGTTGTCCCCTGAATATTGAGAAACACTGACAGCTCCCAGCTCTCGACAAAGCTGCCCTGTCTATCTGGTGCAGCTTGCCCAAACTTTCCTTGGAAACCCCCTTTTCCTTCCTCCCACTTTTTTTCTATTTAACAGGAGCATTTTTTGAAAGGAAGGATGCTCATGTTAGCATTCCTCATCAGACAAAGGGAAACCCCTTTGCTGCCATCAGGACCAGGCTCTGCATTTCCCGAGGCTGTCCAGGGAGCGCCTCTCAGCTCCTTCATCCCTTCCCCCTTCACTTTTTGTTGCCATTCCCAGAAAGGAAAGTGAATTTTTGAGAGTGTCAGAATAGTGTAAATGCTGATATATAGGCCACAGTTGTTTGAGGGCCTTTTGAGAGACAAACTCCTCCCCTCTCCTCTGTTCCCTTCAAGTTGGGAATGATTCATCAGCTGGCCTTTGGCAAGAAAAGAGCCCTGCCCTGGGTCTCGGGCCTTTGACCCGGGTGAAGAGAGGGGTCAGGCCACGAGCAACTGTGCAAGCGCCGCTCAGCAGCTACGGGTCTGGGAGACACAAGGGAGAGGGGAGGGAAAGAATGGAGTGGGACGGTGGGAAAAAGTGGGAATTTATAAAAGTTAAGAGTATATTTCTAAGAGTCTCAGCGGATCAGCTGACAACTGGGGTCAGGGGTCGTATTTATGCTTGATTCCCTGGGCATGTTACAGTAACATCTGCTTGTTAAGGGTCTGTGGGGACCAAATGCTCCTGACCTTTGCCTACGGAAAGGGACAAACCAGGAGATTAGGGGTGTTCATATTAATGTTTGTGTTTGACGTGAAGGTTTCCCCTTATCTGAGCCTGGTTTGTCAGTTTTGCCAAAATTCTTTTATGCTCTACCCAAATAAACAGGTCAACCATGCCAACAGTTTGGCCAGGATTGGAGGTCATGAGCTGTTTGACGTCACTTGACTCCTAAAAAGGAGAGTAGGAAGGGTAGAAGCCCTTTCTCTGGGAGGTGAGTCTCAGTCCACCCCCTGGTCTGGGCATACTCTGGGTCATAAACATCTGGAGCAAGCCCCTGGTCCCTGCCTGCATCTATACTTAGTAATGAAAAAGCAAATGCCAAGATGCAACCAGAAGCTTACAGAAAGGGTAGGGCCTCGCTCTAACTTCTGTGGTAGATTTTGTGACCAAAACACCCCATGTATGGAAATTCCTTATTATATACAGGAGGAGTTAATGCCCCCTCACGGTTGTCTTTGAATTTCTCTTTTGAGAATCAATAACCAGAAATGACATCACTTTGTGAACTATAATCCCAGAACCGGAAAGATCTTCTTCTGATTGTACGGAACAAGAGAAAGGTGTTCTAAAGACCTTTTACTTAAAAAAGTCTCCTTTTTTCCCCCCACTAACTAGAAAGCGCTTGGTTCTTAAGCAGCAGGACACACTGTTGCTGAAATAAGGATAAATAAGCAGTTGTGGATATTTTTCCCAGTACCAGAGATCTGGGGAGGCAGACTTAGATGAAGGTTTTTGTTGTTATGTTTATGTCATTGTGCAAGGGACAAAAAATACTACCCCATTTCAAGGGAACAGAAAAGCACCTGAGCACTAACAATGGGCATTGAGTATTTTCAATGCATTAAGAAGTTCCTTTTAGTACCTGGCTTTATCCCAGTTACTTACGAGGTTCAATCCATGACTGTATCTAGGAACATACAGCAAGTGGCTGCATTTTCGGACCTGGGAAAAGAGGATTGTTGATTTTTAGCTTGTTTACAGACATTGTTTGTGACATTCGTGGTATTTCGCTTCTGTCCAAAGTTAGTCTTAGCTCAAACCCCAGAGACCCCGTGAAGTTTAGTTTCAGCTAAAAAGAGCCTCAACCCTGGAAACTTTTTGTTTGTAGGCGTATATTTTGGCTATTTTTATCCAGTGGCAGCTACAAGTTATCTCATATCATGCTGTCACTTGTGTTGCCCTATCCTTGAGTCCAAAGTCAACAACAGTTAAATTTGTATTGTGCAACCCAGTTTTAAATGTATAAAAGAGAAAAAAAACCCAAGAAAACACAACAGGAACTGGTTCAAAACAGAGAACCTGGCTGAGGTCCAGGAGCTGGAGGAGAATTGAAGCAAACTGGATCTAGGTGATCTGTGGTAGTTTAAAGTTGGGGTCTCGAAGCGAGTAGACTGGTGAAGGAGAGGAATGTAGACCATTCAAATCCACCTTTGTGATTATAAATAATAAAAAATTTCATTCGGAAGTGCATTCTGCCAAACTTCACAATAAACCTCCTAGCAGGTCATTGAAATTCTCTTAATCAGGGTCAGAACCCACAAGCTGGGGTCTGCCCTGTGAGTTCAGTGGGAAAAATATTCTTCTTTCCAAATAGTCTTTTTTTCTCTTTCCTTTTCTCTTTCAGTTGGAAGGGACCCCCACATAAACATGCAGAGCAATTTTCCAGTACATTAACCCGGGAGGGGGGAATCCGTGCTAGCAATGCAACGGGTAGGCTAAAAAAAAATAAAAATGGAGCAACCGGGTGAGCAGAAGATGGATGAGCCTGGGATATAAGACAGGGTAGTTTTTCCACTGTCCTGCCCTATACACCTAGGACAAAGACTTCATTGAGTGAGATGCTTGACATCAGCCTCATAAACTAGTAGTTGGGCACAAAAGGTCTGACACTTGAAAGTACCAGTCCCTGCCCTCTTTGCATTGCAGCTGCACAGAGGGGTTGGGTCTAACAGTTGTGTCCCTTTGTCATCCCGTAGGACAAGAGGTGAAGATAAATAGTGTTGACTTTAATGCAGTCACACAATTTTGCCTTTTCCCAAAAGACAACATTTCCTCACAGGCCTTACTTTATTACCTCGAGCAGCTAGAACCACCTTCCTTCCCCTGGGGGTGGGGACAGGCGAGAGGTAGTAGAGGGCAAAGGGAGGAGAGATGAAACTCAAGCCCTGGTACCTCTTCCCCAGCAACGAGGTGGGCTGTAATTTTTTCCTGCTTTTTATGGTGGCTTTCTTCTCTTTCTCGTGGGAAAACTGGAAATGGCCTGAAAAGCTTGGAAAGAAACTGAAAAATGTATGAACTAAAACACCACCACCTCTTAAAAAATTAAATACTCCCACAAGATCCACCAGGAAGAAGGCTTGAATTTTCTGTGGCAATTTCCTGGAGAAAAGCTTGTGAGAATGTGTCTGCAAGCAATTGCCTTGCAAAATGGTCATTCATTAGTTCCTTTGTTGTCTTGTAACCAGAACCATAAGTATTTCACCTGGAAAAGTAGATAGAATCAAAATATATGTTGGAGGCAGGTTTTAAATAGTAGCATCTTTACCACTGCAGACAGCAATGGAAGAAAATTTAGAAATGGGGAGGCTTCTGCTCATATCTGAACTTGGTAGGCCATAGCCAAGTTCAGCTGTTTAGGATATTCTCTGTCTGGCATTATGCTCACTGGCTGTGGAATGCCCTTTTGGATGAGTCAGTGACTCACTCCTTCAACAATGAGCAGAACATCCCAAGTCATTCGTATTTGTCCAGCTTGATCCTTCCCTTTCCTTCTCTGTGGTGGACTGGTGGTAACAACACCACAGAGGATGAATGAACTAATTAAAAATGTATTAAAGGGAATTCTACACTTGGAAGAAAAATAAATGTTAGACCTGGGACATGAGGGCTGTGGGGAAATGTTGGGGTCCCTCCCCTGCCATGTTGTCCTGGGAGAGGGGCCCTGAGGGCACAGACACGGGGCTTCCCTGCCCCTGCTCAGCCTCGTTCCCATTGGTTGGTTCGTGTTCCCTGCGCGGGCAGAAGGACCCTTGGTCCCGTGACTGGAACAGTTCCTGGGCAGAGCTCCGGCCATGCGGCTGGAGAAATAAACATCTCTGAAACAGCTATCAAAAATCTGTCTGTCCATATATATTTCCTTTCCACGGGACTCCTGGTTTGATATATGCGTGTTGCAGTATCCCCACTGCAACAAATGGTAGAGAATTGTGAGCAGAACGATCCCCGATCCCTAAGCGACTGATTTGTGTGAGTAAACCCTGGAAACTTTGGATTCCTCTTCTTGGTTTTGCTTTGCTATTCCGTATCTAAACTATGGAGGAACAGTGGGAAGACTCTTGGCTCTCCGAGCCGCATATGGACATTTATCTTAAACTTAAAATGATTCTTGAACAACGATTTGTAAATTTTAGCTTGATTCAAGCTCAGAAAGAACTGAAACACTTCCTGGCATGGTTGTTTAAGAACTTTTTCTATGTTTCTTGGGATTTAATTCTTACCAAGGGCTTTTGGAAAACTGTTTGGACACAGTTAATATTTGAGTCAAAATATATGCCGATGGAAGAATATTTTCGTGAATATTATTTAGTTACCGAGACTGTTGAGCAATGTCAGCTGTGTCCTGGCGAAGGGAAGCCTGGCTCAGGGACCGTGCGGCCCAGGCCACGTGCACCGAGCGCTCTGCGAGCAGCAGCGAGGCAGTTCCCGCGCGCGGGCGGAGCCACGCGAGCCGCAGTGTCGGTGGCGGGGCGAGGAGCGGCGGGACCCGGCGGTGCCTGCCCGGCCGCGTGCAGCGTGTGGTGGAGCGAGCCCCGGGAATGCCCGACCGAGACGGAGCCGCGCCGAACCGAAACACGCGCTGGAGCAGGGCGCGGGGGAGTCGTCGCCCGGGGGCCTGGCCGAGACGTGGGTACAGTGCCCGGCATTGGCAGCGAAGCTGCGACCAGAGGAGGCGACGCACGGAGAACTGAGCGGCGCGGCCTGGCCCGGCCCGCGCAGCCCCGAACGCGACCCCGGGAAGAGCGCGCAGGCACGAGCAGCCCCGACAATTCCAACACGGGAGCGACCGAAGGAGAGAGCAAAGACGCAGCGAGACAAAAAACAGCAGCCACTCGGAAAAAGATCATAGTAACTAAGACCTTAGGGATAGTAAAATGGTATAATGTTAAGCAAAATTATGGTTTTATAACAAGGTGTGACAACCAGCAAGACATATTCGTGCATAGAACTGCTATTAAAAAGAATAACCCTGAAAAATGCATCCCAAGCTTGGGAGATGGAGAGGTGGTGGAATTTAATATTGTACTAGGGAGAAAAGGGTTACAAGCATCGCAGGTCACTGGGCCTGATGGTGTTTCTGTAAAAGGCAGTATATATGCAAAAAATCGTAGTCATGTTAGACAATATCTCCATTGTAAGCCCCCCCTACAGTTTCCCTTTCCAAATCCCACCTTTCCCTTTTACCCTATGTCCTATTACCCCCAGTGTATTCCCAATCCGTTTTTTCACCCATGGTTTCCCTCACAAAACCATGCTTTTGCCAATTGTTTCCCCAAAAATCCCTTTCCAATGCCGAGTGGGGGATGAAAAGGGGGAGGGAAGAAGTTAAACCCTCTCCTGCCTCAGTTTCCCCACAAAGCATGCTCAGAGAGTTCTGTCTCCCTTCTGTCAGCCCTAAGATGTTCCACAGAATCTGTTTGGACATTTAAAGACTCAGGAGGGTGGCTTGTTTTGTCTTGAAACTGTTCTTGTAATGTTTATCCAGTTGTTTTCATTCTCCTTTTATTAAAATAAAACGGGTGAGGTGTTGGGGTCCCTCCCCCGCCGTGTAGCCCTGGGAGAGGGGCCCTGAGGGCACAGACACGGGGCTTCCCTGCCCCTGCTCAGCCTCGTTCCCATTGGTTGGTTTGTGTTCCCTGCGCGGGCAGAAGGACCCTTGGTCCCGTGACTGGGACAGTTCCTGGGCAGAGCTCCGGCCATGCGGCTGGAGAAATAAACATCTCTGAAACATCTAGCAAGAATCTGTCTGTCCATATATATTTCCTTTCCACGGGACTCCTGGTTTGATATATGCGTGTTGCAGTATCCCCACTGCAACAGGGAAACAAAATAATCTGGCCAATGATCTATGCTGGACTGCTTTTGGTATTTAAGTCAGACTGGTTCAATCTGAACTAGGCATCTCCCTGGTGCGAAAAGGCAAAAGCTAGGAGCACCTGTAGCTGTTTTTTGTACAGAAGTATGTGGAAAGAAAGCCTCAAGAAAAGGTCCCTCCTGACTATGATTACTTCCATTTTCTGAGGTAACAATATTTTTAGTTTTTCGGGCCTTGTTGCCTAGTCAAGTTTCTTGGCTTTTTGTTGACCTGTGATCTTGGACTGACTTGAAAGGCTGCCTTGTATGCTTAAAGAGTGGGGTTTGTGTCTGTTTAATAAGTTGTCGGCAAATCTAAGAAAATAAAGACAGGCAAGTTCTCTCAGGCTGTTTTGAGTTCCATCAGCCCTTAGGACTTGGAAACTAAACAGAAGATGAGAAATCATGTATTTGAAAAATAAATTCAGTTCTGTAAGATATGAAGAATAGGCAGGAAAAGAGGCTTTTTTGGCCTGAACTTTGTCCTCTGCAAATGTTGTAACTGAGTACCCCATCACTGTGTTATGCATTTCAATAGAAAGAAAAAGAAAATTCCCAGTGGATTTGACAACTGTCTGGCAGCAAAAACAGTCCTGGGCAAAACTGCTAACCCCAAGGAGCCAATGACAAAGTCCAATTGACTCTGATGGGACAGAACCTGTCCCTTGGGAGCAGTCCTGGCCAAATTGGCCAGGGACTAACTTCTTGCTTTCCCAAGTCACCCCAGCAAACACTACCCACTTCTTTCTGTGCCTGCATTTTTCAGTGATCCTCCTGAGCACTGAGTGACCTAATTTCTGGGGCACTGAGCATCCTCTGAAGTCAAAGGCTGCTGAGGGTGTTCTTTGCTCACTCACACTTCCAGAAATCAATTGAGATTTATTTCACAGTCAGCAAAATCAACTCAGGCTACTAAAGTCTGATTTTCAAAGCTGTTTGAAGTCAGCTGAAATTAGGGGCTAAAGCAGCTTAGAAAACCAGCTGGCACCTATGTAAGTATCTTTAAAAATCTGACTCCATCTCCGTATACTTAGCATTTCATTTTTTTTCCCCAGGGTGCCCATACTTCCATGACCTCACTGAAAGGAAAGGCACTAAAATTATACAGCAGGTCTTCTAACGTACACAGACACATTGCAGTGTATGTAAATGCGTGTCTGAGGTCTGGAAAGAGGTCGAGCCTTTCACTGGGCTGAGGGCCAAGTAGGTGCTGGAATTAGAGCAGTGTAAAGATTATGTCTGTGAGGTGGGGGGAGGCATTGAATCATTTAGGGGCCTTAATGCACCTCTTTCCCTTCAGTCATGTTGGAGGGGGGTGGGTGTAGAGATCCCTGCCTCGCTGGGTGCACATTTCCCCGTACAACTGGAGTCAGCCCCTTGGAAGCGGCAATCCTTTAGCATGACAGGATTATCTGATCTGCACAGAAGCATGTACAGAAAGTTGGTGATATGATCTTCCTTTCATCCTCACCTAACTTGTCTCTACAACCCCTGTGGGGATGTGCTGCTTAATGTACAGAGAGATCCTCAGCTCTAAATCATAGCCAGGATAAGAAGGGTTTACTTGCTCTCCCCCTTCTTCTCTCCCTGGTCTCCAAATGCTATTATTGTGTTATTTTTCAACAGTTTAAGAAATGTTCAGTAGCAAAATTGAAGAACTTGGGCAGACCCCTCCTTCAAGCAGAGTAAAATGGTCCCAAGCAGCCAAAACAAGAGTCCTCTCTCACAGAGGTGTCTTTGTGCAATAGAAAACTAGCAGAGCTGGGTCTGTGCCACCTTTTCCTTGCCCTGTGAAAAGTGGAGGGCTGAGAGCATGGCTGAAAAAGGCTCAGGACATTCTCACAGTCGGGGCTGGCAGGACTTGTTGTAAGACTGTTCCAGCTGGCTGGGATCAGAGCATCCCTAGGGGTGTGACAGATTCCCCCAAGAATGAACAAGCAGACTGAAGAACATGAAGATGTGTCTCCTTTCTCCCACTCCCTGCTGCGATCCCAAACCCAAGTCAAAACCAGCTCATTTCAGCCCAAAAAATAGCCTTTTGATATCCCTTCCAGAGCCAGTATTTCTATAGGAGCTATTTAAAACATTGCAAGTTTCTGCTATCAAGATTTTCCTTCTGTTTGCCTGGGGAAAATCACTGATACTGAGCTTAAATAGGCATCCTCCTCCATACAATTATTTTCTCTAAACAAATTAGCATACGTTGGAAAACTGTCTTGGAAAGGAGACAAATAATGACTCTATCAGAACTGTTTATGTTGGCTGAACATTATGACACTGGGAAAGTCCAACACTGGTCAATACTTTTTTTCTTGGGAATTGACAGTAATAGCTTACTCAGAAGAAATGCAGCATCTTGCACTCTACCAATACCAAGCCTGGAACTGCTGGCAGAGCCTTCTGTTATTTTAAGGATGCTTTACTGTAATTTTTCATTTTAAGGAGTTGCTTCATTGCATTATTTCCAGTATATGCTTTATTCCAAAGAAGCAGCTAGGATTCTTCCCAGTACACAGCTGTCTTGGCACTGTGAGCTCTTTCCCTGAATTGTTGCCTTGTAAAAAGTCTCATTGATTTTGAAGTTTTCTGACTTACATTTAAGTCTTAACTGTCTGAGGTTCAACATACCTAACCAATTTTCTTTTACTTCATATTATATGCTCAGCTATCAAGTGGAATTGACTATAGTGGTTGTAACGCTATGACATATGGGGAGAGTGGTCCAATGCCTTGTGTAGGATAGCTGGGAGTGTCCTGTCCTTCACTGCAGCCAGATCCCCACCACATGTGAGTTTTCCCAGAGCTGACATCTGCAGCACACAGATGAGGAACAGAAAATATTTGGGGGATTAAAAAAAAAAAAAAAAAAAGAAAAAACAAATTACTTCTGATGAGGATTTTGAATGATGAAGTATTTTGACTACCTCATAAACTGACTGCAAAGGGAAAGACAAAAATAGCTAATGGGAATGTTGCAATTTCATTTTTTTCATTCACCTTACCGATAAAAAGATACTTTTGAAGGCTTCATGTGGAATTCCTTTAAAATTTGCAGAGTTCAGTACATTTCAAAGAAAGGAAAAGTGATAACGTTTGTATCCCTTTTTTTACAGATGGTGAGACAAAAATATTCCTCACATTCACCATATGCAATAGTCCCTGTCATCTAATAAAACCTGACTCTGGTAGGACCACTGACCACTGCTCAGTCTGGAAAGAGAAGCCATAGAACCTATTAAGGCCTTCTGGCTTTTAGTTCATTCTCCACAGCAATGAAAGGGAGTTGGAAACAACTTCTGGAGTCAACTAAGTTGAGATGGTAACATGTATTGACAATACACATTTAAACATGCTTCTAACTTTAAGCACAGAGTAGTTTTCCTGAAATAATCCAAGACTGCTCTGTGTTTAAAGTTAGATGCTTATTTAAATGGGTAGCTAAATCAAGATATTATCAACTTCTTGTATCAAGACAAGCAAAGCTCTAAAAGAAGAATCTCCAACTTGAAATGAGAAGTTGTTTTTTTTTTATTTTAAGAAGTACTACACAGAGACTAATGTTCTGTTAAAGCTAGCTTTCTTGTTAAAGCTGCAAAGAAAAACATCCTAATTTTATGGGCCTGTGAAAAAATAAAATACTGTTCATTTGAAACTGGATTTTTCTCTAAGTAGATGAAAAATAACGGCCACCTTTAAACAAAACTTATTGGATCAAAAAGACTAAAAAAAAAGAAGAAAGAATAAAATGTCTGGAGTCATATTGATCCTTAAGAAAAACTTGGATTGGACCATAGCTCAATTTAAAAGCTGCCAACACTTGAAGAAAATACATTTTCATCCTGAAAGCTTGTGTGCTTCATTTCTAACCCATTTGTTAGTCCAATAAAAGGTTGCACTTTAACTATCTTGACTCACTTGAGAATAATTGGCATTTCTTTCATTTTATGGCATCATTTGAGTTTAAGAATGGATTATTTGCTTGCATATTCCTGCCTTTTGCTGCTGCTGATGGATGAATTCCTACTCAGCAGGAACTCTCCAATTTCTCTTTTTGAGCTATATACTGTGCAGCTACTGTGAAATCTTCTATTAGGCTGAAACCAACCCCGTGCAACGGGCTGGAGGGAGGGCCTTGCCATGACTCCTGCCCTGCAGCAAGGTGCTCAAGGGGACTGAAATGTTGGGTTACAGGTCAAACACAAGGTTGTGTTCTCCAGGGGATTAAAATAAGCCAAACTGGGAAGCAGGCAGGATGATGCAGGGAGGAAGATGTTGCTGTGACACCAAAGGAATAAAAAAAAAAAAAGAAAAAAAAGAAAAAATAAGTTCTCTTCATGTGTGTGCATTCTGACCCCCAAATAGCAGCAGATTAACCCCTCCAGGACTTGGTCACCCTCTGGATTAGCCTCGTGGATTATTGCCCACTGCTCTTGCTGTCAGTACTCCAGGCGAGTAGCTGTGAACAGGCTGTCTCAGAGCCCTGTGCATCCACTGGCTGAGGGATATAAATTCCATCTTCCTGTTACGGAGTCCAGGCTTGGTTTTTGTGTCAAAAAGTAGGGATTTTGCCCTTAGCAAATTCTTGCTTGCTGAACACAAAATGTCCTGTGTGAGGGAATTCTCTCTATCAAAGGAGAGCCATTTTCATCCTGATTTGTGTCTGAAACATGAAAACAACATAACAGCTGCGTGCTGCATTGAATAAAGAACATACACATGCATTTAAATCACTTATATCTTACTTTTTTATGATGCAATTGTGAATTATGTTCTTTTTGCATCTGTAATTAGAGGGCAGAACAGATGGTGAAGGCTCCGTTTAAAGTGATGTGTCCATTAAAATAACCTATGCTGCCGAATGATTGCTCACTATAACAGGGTGCTCATTCACCAGAGCAGGCTTTTTGCTCTGTGGAAATACACTGGGAAGGCCTCTGGACTTGACAAAATCCTTTTTAATTTTAGGGTTTCCCTATAAAAAGACTGACTGTACATGGTTAACACTAAGCCCCCAAAGCATATGTTCGATGGTATCTTTGTGATTTTAGGATGACCTTGTTTATAATGAAAGGATGTCTGTAAATAAAAGATAAAGCAAAAGGAAAAAGGCAAAGAAAACCAGCATACATTAGTTTCATTTAAGGCATAGTTATTTTGTGGTTCTTAAGTAATTTCCAGGATTATTCTAGCCGATCTGGAGCAGGGAGTGACCTATTCCCAGGACTGGGTCTGTCCTGAACCCAGTGTAGAAGTGATTAAGGTCCATGGCTAAAATGCTGTAGAAATATTTACACTGATGAGAGCAGTCACACATGATGGTTACATGAAAAGAAGTATTTCTGAGTCTGATAATGAGGGCAAACACTGAGACTGTCTCTTTCTCTTCTTATCCTCTTCTTGGGAAACTGTTTCACATAAAGAGAATGGGAAAATAAAAGATCCCTTTTTAATCAGTTTTCCTCTTAGTATGAGAACAGGTGGAGAACTCACTCTTAAAAAACATCATCTTAAGGAATAAAACTTTTGAGCACTGGAGTGAAGCCAACTTTGGCCAGCTGTGATTGGAGTGTACTGCCAAAGTCAGCTGGGGAGCCTGTGAAAGCCTGGTCATCAGTCTTAATCCAAGTTCTTAGTCCAGATGTATTTTAATAATATAATTTGGTTTTATGAGTGCATGTGTGTGTTCTCAACAGGGAGGTCAATGACTGAGTGGAAAATGAGATTTTTTTTTAACAGATATTCCTCCAATTCAGCATAATGCTATAACAAGATAATAACAATGGCAAAGTATCTGCAGCACTGCTAATTTCAGCTCTGAGATGGAGAATGTTGTCAGGATTGTCCCACAGCCCACCTGATGAACCTTGGAACATGGCCATGGTGAAAGGATGCAACCTAAAACCAAAAGTCCTTTCACTCAAGCCACCCAAAGAATATTAAGTGATATATGGACCAGATATCTTAGGCTGATTTAGGATAATTTATTGTGGAGATATCAAGTCAAAGTCTTTGGTGTTTCAAATGAATAAAAAAAATCTGTGACATAAAGAAGGTTATTTCCGTTCAAGATGTGAAGACAGCTGAATGATTTGCATGCTGACATGTGATTTTGATTTGTGGGCACCAGACAAGTGATTCACATGTTAAACTGCCCCATGGCATTGTGAGGCAGTAAGACTTTGTTGGGCAGAGGAGCAAGAACTTGTAAAGTTGCCTGGCTCAGGTAATTCCTGGGAAGCACAACACTCGGAGACACGTTGATTGCTGGGATGATACATAGGTCCCCAACACAGGCAACAGCTAAGAGCTGAACAGATTACATCACAGGCTGAACACAAAACAAAATGTGGTGGCTAAACACAATCTTTTTAATTGACGTTTGAGTTATGTTCTGTATAAATATATTTTTGAGGGGAGGGGATTCTGTCAGCACTTGAGCAGTTTCACATACTGCTGTTTTTGCTCTCTGGGCTGCCAAGCAGTGCTGAAGTGATCAGAAGATCTCAGAGTGGATCTATTATTGTGAGCAAGATTTGGACAAACTCTTTGGTTTTTTCGGCATATCCAAGACAGTTGTGTTTCCATACCTGCCATTGATCATACTTTCCCAATTATTATAACATGAGAAGCACACATGGTTTCCAGACTGAACCTCTGATCTCCTCTAGTCCACAGCTGTTTGCTTAACGAATGCTTGTGGCTTGTTTCCCTTTCTCTGAAATTATAAAAAGAAAAAAGAGGAAAAAGAAGAAAAAGAGGAAGAGGGGAGGGAGGGCATAGATCAGAAAAGAATTTCCTAATTTAAATGTTGATTACGAAATAAGTGGACTCCAAGATACTGTCCAGGTTACACTCCAATAAGATCCAAAGTAGCTTTATGAGCCTCGTCACTCAGAACTGGAGTGAGTTTGGGCATGGGAGATGGGACCATCAGCACTTAAATGTGCACAAGGAGGTGATGAGTGACGTGTTTTCATGGAAGACAGTTTTCAGGATAAAAAGCCCCCTTTTTGGAATAAGCACACTCCAGAAAATTAAAACAGGACAAAGACAACATCAGTGCAGAACTGCCAGCAGCCTGAGATGTTCTGCCAGGGTAGAAAACAAATGATGGGCACAAACTGTGTAAGACGCTGTGTTAGGATAGCAATAATCCTTAATGGCAATTGTAAAATGATGCATTGCATTTGGCAACAGAAAGGAAAATGCAAATTGATCCTTTTTGTTTACATTTAAGTGCTTATCAAAGTCTGTAGTTAGGCCTACAGTTATGCTCATCTGTCAGACCAGAGGAATCTAGTTTACTCTCATAAATGTAAAAGAATTTCCTTTGTCTTTTTTTTTTTTTTGGTGTATGTGTGTGCTTTTATCAAACACCCCCACTCCTGGTCCCCCTCTTCCTCCCTCCCTTTCACTTCCAATCCAGACAGTGTTTTTAAGTCTGGTCTCTTCATATTCCCCTGTTGACACACCTCTGAGCCAAGCTGATGGACAAAACGAGTCTCGCAGCTGAAGCCTTTCAGAAATGATATACGGGAATTAGTGCTGATATGCACGGAAGGGGAGCTCTACTTTTGTTTCTTCAATGGCTGGGGAAACTGATCCAGGACAAACTTTGGAAATCTATTACAGCCATCTGATGCAAAGTGATTTTTAGCTTTCTATCACCTTTGACACTTGAACACTGGCATAACTTTTGTACTACTGTGGTCCTTGCCAAGGGCAGTTCATCAGATAGCAGGGATTAGGGACAAGTGAGCTAGTTCAGCTGGAATTCCTGCCCAGCTCCCCTTTCACCTCTGTGGCCTATTCTGTGATATGTACTAAATCTGAACCATATACATTACATTCTACTATCACCATCCTGTGCAACTCCTCTTTAATCTCCTGCTGCCATTGAATAGTGTGGAGCCAGTACTTCTAAATTTCATGACGCCGTTGAATTCCGTGGGGGAAATCTGGGCTGTATTGAAGTCAACAGCAAACCTCTCATGGGTGGTCAGGTTTTTACTCAGAGCCTCCATTTCCACTTTTCTCAAAAGGAGAAAAGCTGATTTCAACCCAGCTAGAAATTTTGTTGAATGATTTTGGAGGGTCAAAATGCAGCTGTTAAGAAAATCACCCATTTTAGAGCAAAATGTCCTTTCTAATGACATTTGATTTTGTAAAAAATGCAATGAAGTATTTCAGTAATGTTGAAATATCATGTGTCTATACTAAACCATGGATTTTTTTCATTTCAAGTGACTTTTATGACAGAAAATTCAGTATTTATTGTGCAATTCTCTCAAGTTTAAAAGATCACTCTGGAATGAATACTCTGATGTTATGCAGATGAAATGTTTTGTTTTGGCTCATAAAAAAAGTTTATTTTGAAACCTCAGTTCATGTTAAAACTGCTTTGAAATAGGAAAACAAACATAAAGTAGCAGTCCTTCCTGAGTGTGGGACATCTTCCTGCTCAAATCCATGCATTTTTTTATACTTTTATTCACAAATTTTAGTTATGCATTCAAATGGGCTCCTCCTCTAATTTGGGAACACCGTAGGAAAATAGCAACCACTGTGGAGATTATTTCTTTACAGATTTAACTTTGATCATAATGTTGATGAAATCCCTCCAATATTTCAATCTCTCAATATTTCTCTCCACATATTATTTTCTTATTTCTCTCACTGAGCCATCGCTGTTTCTGAGTGTTGCCTTCCAATGAAATGTATCCTTAAAAAGTGATCCATGTACCTGCTGACAGTGAGGAAGATAACCAATAAACAAGGATTCATAAGCTGCTATGTAGGGGCAAAATTGTCAATTTGCTGATATTAAAAAAATCAGATAAAGGACAAGCAAAATATGTCCAACAAAATACATAAATTGACTTCTGAAAAATCCTCCACTCATTAGCAGAACTGAGGAATAGAAAGTGTTGCTTGTAACAGGAAATAGGTATCTTTAATCAAAAGTTCATTGATCTGTATATCATATTTTTCTGACATTCTTCTGCTCCTCTAACTTCAGACAAGGATGTATCAATTTTTCAATATGTCTTGTTGGTTCTTGGGACTGATCCTCATTGGAGATTCATTGGTTTAAATTTTAAGCAACTCCATTAACTTCTAGAGGGAATTCAGCCTGTTGCATCTGGCTCACATCTTTTTCCCTTTCATTCAATTAGTGCTTGGCAGAAACATACAGCTACTTAAAAGCTTTCGATCTGGTTGGGAAAAATCCTTACGGCGAAAGACAACAGAAAGAGCAATTCAGTGACCTGCAAGCTTAGGTGACTGAAGCCAGATGTGTTCAGCTGCTCAGTGGTCTTAAAGCCACTTGTTAAGCAAGGTGGAGGCAGAACAGCATCTAACATTGCAGAAACCTTTTATGTTGCTTTGATGGAAACACTTCAGTGTGGATCTTAAACCTAAACTTTTTCTAATGTCCCCAGGAGGAATGACCTGGGACAGCCAGACACTTATGGTGCAGCATTTGTTATATGTGTTAAAAAGATGATGCAGTAGAAAAGGTTCTTCTAAATGTTACTGTTACAAATTGCAGGATTTTAGACAAGAGCTGGTTTGGCTTGAGGATAAAATGTTAAATGAAGAATTTTCACTGGGACAAATACGGGGAGGGTTCAACATCCTGGTCACTGTTACAGCAAGGGATTAATAAGACATTGATGGGAATTGGATTAGGACCAGGACAAAAAAAAAAAAAAAGAAAAATTGTGATAATTTCTGTGATTCCAGATGAACACTCATAGATACTGAACAGAACAGGGCACGTACTATTGAGCACATCCAACACGTGTTTGTCATAACCCTGACCTAGAAGGCTGTATTTATGACACAGTCTTTTGGCTGAAATTACCATAAAATAAACATTTTAGGAGTAGTTTCTCACTATGTGTATGCCTTCAAAATTAGAGACATCATTTTGCCTAAGCTTACTGTTGATATAGACTGGATTGAGATCTGTGATCAAGTGTTAAAGAGATTTACAACTTGTCTATATTTATTCAATTCATCCAGCCGTGATCAGAATATGGTGCACTCTAAGGAGAAATGGTGGTTTTATCATTAATGCTGCTTGGGATGAAAAAGAGTGATGCAATCTGTAACAGGCCTTCTTTTCACAACTCACGTGCCAAACAAAAACAAAAATACAAAACTCAGCACATTATAAATGACATAGGAAATGAAAACTCCCAACCACTGTTCAAAGGAAATAGAGAAAAGAGAGAGATAAGCAATCATTACAGTGCATTCTTTTTCTGCTCAATAATATTAAGTTCAGGCAAAACTGGAAGGGTTCACATCGTCAGACAAGGAAAAATGTTTTTCATTCCCTTTAAATTCAATCTTTCATTCTTGTCTTCTTATTTATTTGACTTCTGAGACATTATATTCATTCAGGTGCTAAGCTCCCATTGGTCTTGAAGTGGAATTAGCTTGGGATGTAAGAAGTAGGAAACTGTGAGCAACGCAAACCTTTGCACCAATCCCTATGAAACTAAATTAAGTAGTTGGCTCATCTCTTCTCACAGTGTCTTACTTTGCAATAGAACAAAGGGGTAAATTTAACCCTAATGTGAGAGGTCAAAACAGTTAAGAATTAAACCAATAGGAAAATTTCTCTTTATTTGACTAACAAGAGAAAGCCTTCTGTATAAACAGGCATCCTCCTCCTCTTCCTAATCTCTTAAACATCCGGCCAGGATTAGGGTCCTGTTGCACCAACTGCTATATAAACTCAGAGCACAGAGCAGTTCTTCTGCAAAGGTTCTTTATTTTAAAGGCACACAAGGAAAAAGTTGGAGAGAAAGAGATACTGTACTCAGAATTAGATTGGTGAGAATCCTCTCAGAGTCCAACTTCGGAGAGACAAGCATTTCTGGGCAAAGTACTGCAGTTGCATCCAAACCCACTAACCTTAACTCCTATTGATGTTGTAGAGAGAAATAAATGAACTTAAGGACCACCTTTGGTTCACAACTCTACTTTTTGTTACAGGTCAAACTTTATCAATACAGATGGCTGCTAATTCTAGCCTGGCAAGATGTGGATGCAAATGTTTTATTAAGGGATTTTTTCACAGCATTAATGCGATCGTCAAATTTGAGAGCGGGAAAGATTTCTGGAGGTTTATCATCCTCTTGCCTGTTGATGTATGGATAGTACATTAGGGTCCCCTGTTATCAATTTCTTGTGGCTTCAGGATACCAGCCAACAGAGATCTCAGAGCTTCCAATCTTTTATTTTGTGTCTGTGGTGACTTTCTCCTGCAGCAAAGCGTTAGATCAACTCTGTAGTCAGCTTAGGGGAAATCCATCAGTTAGCATCAGCAGAGGAACGAAGAAGAATGACCTGGCAAGGAGCAAAGTAACCTCAAACTTGAGCCAAGAACTTGTCAGAGAGTATAACTGTATCACCCAGTTTTCTCTGGGTGATGAGAGAAAAAACATGGAGAGTGACTGCCATAGTGATCAGGATCCACACCCTCTCTGCAAACAAACACCACCTTCAATAAGTGCCTTTTTAATGTGCATTGAGTCTTTGTGTAGGAAAAGGATGTGCAGTTGGCAAGTACAGAGCTGTAAGGGGATAGTTTGAACATGCTGATAAAACGTCTAGCTTTACTCCAGAGTTGACTTTATCATTTACCCAGGGATATTGTTAGTAGAAGATGATAGCCGTGCTCCAACAGGAGACAGACAGTGAAATGTATATGAACAAAACAGCCATTGTGGTAAATTCTATCCTGTTTGTGTGGTGACTTCTCTATCCATAACCACACAACTTTACAGGCAGAGATAAAATACAAAGCCGGTGGGGAGAGGGGTGGGGGGTAAAGAAAGGGAAAAGAGAGCATATTGAGATCAAGGGGCTGTGGTAAGAAAGACAGACACTACCCCTCTTAAAGAAAGAGAAAAGAGAAAGAAATCTCCCATGTCTGTGTCCTTAGGCAGAGGGACAGCGGCTGGAGAAAGGGGATGAGGTGTGTACTTTGGAAAATGAGGTTAGCTGGTTCACTTCTGCCAGATGGTCTGCAGGACTGGCTGGAGCATGAAGGCAACAAAAAGTCAATGGCATGAATGGGCAGAATGGCTTTCCTGCCCTCAGAAGAAGCTGTGGGGATTACTGAAATTAGAGCTGGACTCATGCTGCAAACACTTTCCCCTGAGCGTTCACTTGCAGCGAAAGGAAAACAAATTTACACCTGTGTGTAACACGCCTCTTTTGTACTTGCCTTCCATGAGTCTCTCCACCCACTGAGTTTTATTTGTCTAATGAAGGCTTGAGGGCTGTGAATTTCAAGCTCCCATGTCTAACAATTCCTGGCTGAAGTGGTATGTTTCGATGTATTTATTATTTCTGTTGTTTTAAATCAGTATAAAAAGTCCTATTCAAGAAGTCTCACCAGGGTTTTAATTGTGAATGATGGACAACCCATGACTGAAATTAAGCCTAAGGAAATTATGCTGGTTGGATTGGTACTGCCTTCAGCAGAGTGATGCCACCAAGAATGTAGTAAGCCAGAGGAGGATCTTGCCACCACCTTTGCACACCAGTGGCTAAAGACTCGATGAAATAACTTGCCAGGAAGGGTTTTTTTTGGGACCTAGCATAGACTAGGGAGGAGGTTTCCCCTAAACCTTGCCAGACAGGCAGCAAAGAAGATTAATTGATCATGGATAATAACTTTGCAGTTGGAAATATTGCTTCTAACTACTGGAGGCAGAAAGGGGAATGGTGGAGTTCACCGTTACTAAATCCACCAGAGCCCTGTAACTCAGAGCTCTAAAAGAGAACAGGTCCATGCAATTCTTTGAGTAGATGTGGAAAGTAAAAAAATCTCTTAAACTCTCTAGGCAGAGAAAGTGACAGCAGAGATGGTTTTAGTCTTCTGCTAAGCGCATGCTGTTAGAGCCAGAGAGATAAATGGTTGATATCTTCCAGAATTTGGCAACACCATTTATCACCTGTTTCATCCTGAAGGTGAACTAAGGCCTGGCAACACCTTCTGATGTTCCCCCTGGTCCTGGTGTCACTGAGCCCCGCTGAAAGCAAAAGCTGAGCTTCCCCAGGCTCAGCCAGTTTGGAAGGAGAACCAACTTCTCCTCCATTAGGTAGAGAATAACAGTGCAACTAAGAATCTTTATTTGTATATTATTAAAGGCACTCCAAATATTTTTAGATAGGTATTATAATGTGCTTGGAAGATATTTTTATTCTGGGCTTGTACTCTTAGACAGACTTAATTTTAAGTAAATTAATTGCTTGACTCTGACCAAGGGTTGGGCTCAGTTTTTGGGGCTGTCTGGGTGAAGCTGGTCACATGCTCTGAACATCTCTCCATCTGGAAGGGTCACAGCTCATTCCACAAGGATCATCAAAGAGCCAAGAGATAATAACACATTTGTTTTCAACTGATAAAGGCCAAACTGGAGCCATAAATTCAGTGGTTATAGTTTGCTACCAGTTGTTGGATAGATTTGCCACTCTGTGCCACTTCATGCCGAGCTTTGAGTTCAGACCTTATTTTTGTTGTAACTTTTTGTGGTTCTGTTATTCCTCCTTAGACCTGTTAATATGAAAATGTCTGAACATTGAGGTGTGGGGGGAATCACATCTCCAGGGAACAGCGTGACCTTGTTGCTGAATCTTTTAAAAGCCAGACTGACCAAAATGTGGTGCAGGAAAATAATATTACATTAGCAGGGAAATGGAGTACTTTAGTGACCTAATAGGTGTTCTCCAATGCTAACTTCTAGAGATCCACAATAGGAAAATATTGATTTAATGAGCCAAAAGAAAGAAGAAAATTCTTGGGGAAGAGGTGAATTTCGTGATGATTCACTCTTTTTTTTAATCATGAAGAAGACAGTATGTAAAGTGCATTTTTCAGGCAAACCCAGAAGCTATCATTTGTCAGCAAATAATAATGCATGGGGTGCATCCTTTTTCTTTATGAGAACAGCATAAATCTGAAATTCTTCCTCGCTAGAAAGAAATTTAATATTTAAAGGTAATTTGACCTGTACATGTGTGTGCCATGAATCTTTTATGTGACCTACAGCAAATGTATTTATATAGTATTATTTTGAGGATAGTTATCTCTTATTCATTTTATGGGATATTATTTTTCTTTCTTTGACTAATGTACATTTGGCCTTCTCATTTTCCCACTCAGCCAGAACTGTGTTAACCTTCCTATTTATGTCTTTTTTTCTCTTTTTCAGGGTCTGGTGGCTAACACAGGACCACATGTGGCTAATATTATGATAGAATTTGGGTTTTTTTTCAAAAAACAAAAGATATGTCTTTTTTTTCCCAACCCCTTATTTCTACTGTTGCTGTGATTACATAATTGAGTCAAGAGTGATGTGTCAGTGAAGGGGAAAGCAGTGAGAGAGTGGGAAAGAACTATTTTTATTGTCTTGTTTTAATTTCTGTCCCTTTGCAGAAAGGCTCTGACGAGTGTTCAGATAGTTTTGTTGGGTGGCGTGTTACCTCTGACCAGATCTCCCTGGTAAAGGACAGACCCCTTAGTCCGAAACTCTGAAAAAGGTCAGCACAACAGATATATCCCTATTGCGTCCAACTTAGCCATATTTTGAAGAAAGTCTGCATGATTTTGGAGACTTTGTCATATCTCTCGACAACAGTGTGCATCATATGTTGAAATCCTGATCTGTAGGTCTGTTTACAAAGGCTTTGATTGGCAAAATGACTTTGCTAAGGATGTCTGATGAGGCTATTGCCTCCAGCCATGCCTCTTCTGGAAAGATATTTATATTGCTTGTCAGTCATGCCCTGACACACCATCATTTACAGCATAGCATTTTATGGTAAATCGTCACGCATTTCAGCTGGTTTTCAAACAGTGCATGTTAAACTTCAGTGGTTTAGGAGCTGATTGGCTCCATAGCTCACAAAGCTGTGGAAGGATGGACATCTGGGACAGTAAATTCATCAGATGTCCCAAATGGAGCTGTCTCGTCTCATCAGTCAAAACCTTCCATTGCAGCTTTGAGTTCAATTGATCCGACCTCTAATTGCTTTTAATCATGTGGGTTGGCCTCCTAGATTTGTTACACTGGACCAAAACATACAGAAATGACCACTGGTGGCTCCTCTGGTCCTCTGTGTGCTCGTGAACTGTCCTGAGAAAAAAGACCATCAAGGAAGGAGCCACAGGCTGGATGCACAGACCTGGAGAAGAGCAGGAGGAACCACAGATGGACCTTTCCTTGTGGGTTGTCAGTAACAATTGAGGTTGAGCTTCTGTGTTTCAGGATATGTTAAAATTTGAGCTTGGGAGAGAGGATTTTTCCATAAGTCATTACTACATTTTTTTCTGATGTCATGAAAATATAAACAGTTGTTATTAAATCCTGTTACTTAATACAAAACACAAGGTTTGGGAATAAACTCTTTGGCAGCATTCTTCAAATATAGCACTGGCAGAAGCACAGAGAAGAAATTCATATCTATGACTTGTCTGTATTGCTTGACACATTTTTGTTGGGAAACACAGCTTGGTTCAGACATGGTGTAATCATACCAGACCGTTTGCCCTTTCCTTAGTCTCCCACTGACCTTCATACTCCAGTGAATCTTAATTTTTAAGCCTAGGGAGAGATAGCCTGTTGCTTCAGGATGTTGCTTCAGGCTTCTTGTAGCATTAAATGTATTGTTTAAAATCTCTTGACACTGTAAATCACGTTGTGCCTCTTATACAATTGAAGCTGTAGTTCTTAGTGGGCTGAGGAGGAAAGAAAATGGGCTGGGGGAAATGGTAAACAGGCATAAAAAATATCCCAAGAAAAGGCTGGAGAGCAAAATACAGAAGTGCATGTCTATGTATAGACACGTGCATAGCTATATGTCCATGTGCCCACGCTCCCATACACACACAGGGTAACATTCCTCAAGGTCTAGTAATCACTAAAAAGTAAAGTGACTCAAATATTCCATTTTATTAATGTGATGAAAATTTGCAAACAGGATTTATGACTGACAAATTATTTGTCAGAATGATGTACTTTGGATTGATGTCTGGCAACACCTAACTGTTTGCATGTGTATGTACAGAGTTTCGCCTCATCTGTGTGTTTATTTTTCCTATTTCCATGTGCAAAGATCTGAGTATGGGTGTAAAAAGATGTATTTGTGATGAGCTGGTAGATATTCAAAACGTAAAGCTTATCTGATACATGTCTGGGAAAATTACTGCAGATCGCAGAATCATAATCATAGAATGGTTTGGGTTGGAAGGGACCTTAAAGATCATTAAGTTCTAACCCCAATCCAAAATCGTTTTGAAAACCTCACAGGAACTGGACATCTCTTGCAATATTTCAAATTGAATCATTTTCTTGGACTGAAAAATTTTAGATACATGAGAAAATATAAAAACAGGGAATAAAAAAAGACCACTTGAACTTCCAAAAGATTTTGACCTGATTCCAGACCAAGTAGTCACCTAACATATTGGCTGAATTTCCAGGATCCTAACATTCGAGCTGGCAGCACTATATGGAAGAGTTTTGTACTGAAGGCCCTCAGGAAATTCAGCCTGTGGCCTTGTAATTTGTCTTCCTTAGCTGGACCAAAAAAAAAAGTCTTTGATCTGACCTGTGCTATGGATGATCAGCAAATCCTTAAGTTTTTCTACATGGCATGAGAAAAAGCAAAAGGGAGAAGCTTCAGAGTAACTTCTGCACGGTAAAGATTCTATTGCAGAATACTGACTGTCTACAAGCTCTAGATAAAAAGCATCCTTGATCTCTGCTGGCCCAGGTAGATATTATCCTCCATGTGAGACACTGTAAACACACTTAGAAGTGGCTTAATGCAAAAAACCCAACTTGTTTGCCCTATTTCTTTGGAGTGCTTTATCCTAAGAGAACAGCAGGGCCATCTTATAGCCTCACAACCCAGGACTTCCTCTGGATTCCTTCAATACTTCCATGGTGTTTTGTTTCTCTTGTGGTCTTCCAGCTCGAGATGTTTCTCACCCACTTCCCACTTCCTCAAAAAGGAAATCCTTAGCCTAAAAGACTAATGCAAGGCCTTACATTTCTCCAGGTATGCAGCATAAGAAACCACCCAGAACTAAATTTTCCCACATGTGTAAAGTATGAAACTTCTAATTTATGGAAAGGATTTGCCAAAACTGTGATTTTTTTGGGGTTAGCAATAGGCAGTGGTAATTAATCCTTTGGGGGCTTTGTTGCACAGGGACAGACATCCCTATTTTGTCTCCACTGCAGGTATAAAACGTCTCAGAAATGTCATGAATCAGGAGCTAAAGTGGGCCCAGCTCATTGCAGTCTGGTGCTGCTTTAAGAATCTTGAGAAGAACAGACATTGTGGGTGGTTCATTGCACCAATCAAGAGCATCTGATGATGTTTCTTCTTCCCAAAACATCATAATTTTGAGAGATATCATGACAAGGAAAATAAATATGTCAGGACTGATCTTTGGCATTCGCGTATGGGGAAATCAGCATTGTTTCAATGCTCATAGATCACTTAGGAGCAGTCAGTAAATTGCTCAAAGCACCTCATTCTGACCTGTGAAGGATTCCCCAGGCTCCAGGTGAGTCCGTAGAAGATGGGTTCAAGAAGTACATGTTAATATTCCTTCGTTAGCTGAAATTGGGAAATGGAGAGAGCAAAATGTGTAGCAGGCACACAACCTCCCTTGGTCAGATGACTTTCAACAAATTGTCTCCTCTGAGGAACATTGGGGAGATCTGAATCTGTTTACACTGTGTGCTCAGGTATCAAAAATCACATGTGACTTTCCTCTGAGGACAGCAGAATGATGTGCAGGTAATATTACATTCACTACCCCACAACAAAATATTCCAGTTGATTTTACCACATCCTGTCAGGTGGGCAAAAAGGAAGGATGGGGAAAATGCAGGAACTTTTTGTTGTTGTTGTGTCTTACGAGCCTCTCCTTTTTACTTCTTATTTTTCAGTCAACCTGACTTTGAAACAGAGTAAGCAGACTTGATCTCCCCATGCCTTGGCTGTCCTGGGGATTGAAATTTCACTGAGCCCAGCATAGATGTGCATGGAAATGGCACATTTTAAACTGATGGCTGCACAAGAGCAGAAGCCGTGGCAGTGCTGACACTTTTGGCCTGGAACTTGGCAGGGCTCTGAAGAAATGTGGAGCTGCTGTTGCAAATGGCTCATTTTCTGACTTGGAGGGAAAGGACTTGTAGTTTCAGACATAGCACTTCTGCAGATCGCTGACAAGGAGAAGACTTTGGTATCAGGCCACTGGCTTATCTCTAGCAAGCTGAGGGAAGTTAATATAAAGCATTGTAATCTCTTTCACAGCCTCCAGGACTCATAAGAAACTATAAGAAGAAGTTTCTCAAGTTTAAAGTGCTCTACAGGATACTAAATCTTAAGTCTCCTGGAGGCCACTGGGGAAATGAAAAGGCGTAGTTGTCACATTTTGTCAAAGTATAACATCTATATAATAAGGCAGTTAGTTCCCTTTCTCCAGATCCAGCCCAGTTTGAGCTACTAAGGCCATGTTCTTTGTTTTCCAGTTTTATTGATGTGTATTTTTTATCGAAGCATAGTAAAGCAACCTTGGAGCAGATCTTCAGCTGCTTAAAATTGGTGTTGATCCAATTTGGGCAATGAGACATATTTATTTCAGCTGGGATTCTGCCTCATATTCTCATTCTTTGTCCCCTTCCATCTCTTTAGCCCTTTAGTTTGGATTTCTGCATTTTTAAAAAATTACAACAAAAATGACAAAAAATATTATGTTGTTATCCTCAAATTTTAGCAAATGTGCCTCAGTTATGAATTGAAGAAGCAAAGGAATGATTGAGGAGGTTGTTTGTAAATCTGATCTTGGATTCCACAGACAGGAAAGAGACTGCTTAAGATGGGAGCTCTGAGGAAGAGGTAAACCCAAGAAAAGATGTGCTCACAGCAAGTCAAGGTAAGTCAACTGTAACAAGAAAGGAGCAGAAGAAGTGAACAAGCAGAGTATTAAGGAAACATCTGACCATAATGATTTGAGGTCATTTTTGGTAAAGTTATGGGGAGAGTGAGTGGAGAGGACATAGGGAGGAGCTATAGAAAGCACCAAACCTAAGGAAGAAAGAGAAGGAAAAAATGTCATGACAGAATGGGAAATAAAGCTCTTAAGAGGAGATGGATGCTTGCAAAATAACCTGCTCATTAGCCCTTGGTTTATATTCTTTGCCACAGAATTGTCACTTCTAATTATCTTTTCGTCTTTGGTTTAACTGCAATCACAGAAAACTAATGATCACCAGCTTTGCTTCAAAATATTTACTGGGTAGTGCCTGAGATCATACCAGTTTTCTCAGTTTGACCATATAACTAAAAACTAAATAAAAGGAAAAGTCATGAGTCCATGAGTATATGCCTTTTAACAATTAAAGTTCCTGTATAAGAAGAAGGTTAACTGCTGGATGCCTTGACACTCACACATGTCTGATATGTTTAGTATCTTGGACACAATTTTCCTTTCCCCACTCTCTTTCTTTTTTTATCCTGTGGAAGCTAAAACTTTATTATAAAACTGAAGATAAGTATATCAGTTTGCTGGATGCTGGCAGAGCAGAACACAAGCAATGAGAAGATAAGGGATTTTGGTCAAATACAAAAAATACCATGGAACCTAAACCAAATGACATCAGATAAGACCTCCACTGACTTTCTATTAAAAATGTAATAAATAAGGATCACAGAAAAAGAATCTTATTTTTTTCCTGGCACTATTTTTTTGTTGTTGTTGTTATTGTCTCTAGTGCTTCACAAGTGTATCTGTACTCGTGTTGTTTTCCCATTTGTAATAAATAAATGCTGATCATCTTGTATTCAAGGTCTGACAGGTTAAAATTAGTGATGAGACTCTTTTTTTTTTTTTTTTGTATATATATATATCCACATATATATTTAATTTATAGGTTTAATTCCAGTCTTGTGGGACAGCCTTACTGGCCTGTTTAGGGACTTGGGCATAGTATTAGCAAGTCAGTGATCCTGAAATCATGACCAGCAGTTCTGAGAGCATGATAAAGCCTGGAAGCTGATGAATTGGGTAGAAAATGAGCTAAAAGCAGTGTAAATATTCATGTGGTCAGTATTGGCAGTGTTTGGGTTTGGGGCATATTCAACTTCCCAGATGTTCAGAGATGGGCTCTGGGATGGCAATAGCAGGGATTGAATTGGTTTGTGGTGCAGAGTGCAGCTCTGTTCAAGCAGTTCAGCTACACAAACCCATGTTATTCTTGGCTGGTGGAGAGGTCTCTGTCACTTCAGCTGCTGCTTTATCAAGTGGGAAGAGAGGAATTGCTAAAAAAGAGAGAAAAAAGGTCTGCTATTCATTCTAAAATCCCTTCTGTTTGCCTGAGACTTCCAGAAATACAGTTTGTCTGCAATGCCTGTAGGATGTCAGCAATGAAGGACAGGCATGGATAGATTTACTGTTGGGCTTTCTTCACCATCTTGGATATTTTCCTGTGCAGATGCAGTTATCCCTCACTGGCAATTTTTGTGGACTTAGTAATATAGAGACTGGGAATCAGACCATGAATTGCTAACAGCACATATTTAATTGGCAGATTTTCCTGGATTTTAACGTGTCTAGATCTTGGTATCACCTTGCTAGTGGTTCAGGTAAGCTTTACATCACTGTGCAGAACTATAAAAATAATAAAATATATCCTGATTCATGGCACAGCCTGTTGGAGAGAGGTAGGGGAATTGTGGCTGCTCTCAACAGCAATCTTCTGCTCATTTCATTTCCTGTGATGCCTACAAACAGAAAGCGGTCACAGTCCCAGTCCAGGCAGCACATTAGCAATAAAGCATAGAATGGATAATTTTGGCCTTGAAAGTACCATGGAGTTGTTTTATTTCTGAGGGCATTTCATAGACTGCTTCCACCCAGGAATATTTTAGCCTTTTCAACTGTTCAGTGTTCACATCTACCTGTGTGGCTCAAGCCAGGCTGTCTCAGGGCTTTGGCACTGATAAACTTTGAATGACAGGGAAAATATATGTTACAAGCTGGGAAAGGGAGAGTGTTTTTGATGGGAGAGGAATCCCCTTGGGCCCTGATGTTTGTCTGTGGCCTTAGGTGAGGTTTGCTTAGTGGTGTCTGCCCGGTCTCCAGTGGACAATAGTCTGTGCCATAAAAAGCTTCCATGCATAATACGTCGTATTTGTTGGCCTCTGCCTTGAAGAAACCCGGATGAGAGCTGTTTATATTCATCTAGGGACAATCTCCAGTAGGAAAGATAGTTCACTTTGGATATAGGATATCTATGCCATTTCATTTTATTCCTTCTTTCAGTCTTATGGATCTTTTTCTTCTGCCTTTTTTTTCTTCCTCTCACTCCCTCTTTACATTTAACTTAAATGTGGGGAGTTTTAAGTATCTATAACTTCCTTGAAAACCACTAGGACTGAAAATGATCAGCATTCATCATACATGTTAATTAAATTTAACTAAAGAATGTTCAAAGCAACACGTACAAGTGTATAATCTATGTCTATATAATTCTTTCTCCTTCATACTTTAAGTTCTCTGTTCATAGGCAGAATCAGGTTATAAAAAGTTAAGAATCAACTGTAAAAATCAGATTCTCAGAGAAAACATGCTGGGAAGAAAAAAAAGAGACTACAAATCTACAAAAAAAAAAAAAAAAAAAAAAAAAAAAAAAATCAAACAACTCTTAACGCATTCCTGCTGTCTGCCTGGCAGTACTAATCTTTTTGCTTAAGATCCAGCATGTTTTAAGCTTACACCAGGGTATTTCCCCACTGCCAGGCTCATTCTGGGGTGCACAAATGTGCACACACACGTGCACCCACATGTGCATCCCCTGGCAGATGAGAGTCAGCGAGAGAGAGAAAGTGTGTGTCACACCCTCTAAATTCAGGTGGCCTCAAGCAGTGCCATATAATCCCAGCCTCAATTAAACTTTCCAAGGTCAGTGGTGTTCTACCAGGTCAGACATAAATAAGTCAGGTGAGAGTCCTAGGGCACTGAAAAGCCATATTTATTCTTTATCCACAGTTCATAGCTATCAAATGAAGCCTAACAGAGAGAGAGAGTGTATGTGTGTGTGTGAGGGACTGGCTCTCAGAGCTGCTTCTGTTGTAAGTAATTTTTTTTTTAAAGAAAAAAAATTCTGGCTCACCCCTACCTCAGAATTACCTAAAACTTCACTGTGACTGTGGAAGCTTTAGAAAGACAGAGATTTTAATTCAGCGACAATTATGTTGAATGATTAATTTATTAAAGTGAAAGTACCTCTAGTGACGCTGAAGATCGTTTAAGAGGAAAATATTTTAAAATTTGAGAACAGATGCCACCATAAACCCCTCTTGAACTGAGATATACGGATTTCGTGTCCCAATTCAGCTAGTAATTAAAATGGGCCAATATTGAACAGTCTATTGGGTTTGTAAAGAGAATATTTAATTTTCTCTTGTTTTGGGAGAGCAGAGGAAAGAATAAGGAGAATATATCTTAGTTCAAAATTGTTAAAGCCTGTGGATTTACTGTGGCTTCTCTGGGTGTCAGACCCATTGAGAAGAGTTATCATATTCCAACAAAGTGATTAAGGACAGTTGAGGTCCGCTGATTTCTGTACTGTCTGAAGAACTGAGTGAATTTTCTAGGCCTTTATGACTAATAACCAAATTATTATATATGTTTTAATAAACCAACATACCACAAGTCTGCCCTGCTGTACTGCTTAGTATTTTAAAGGTAGCATTTTGACTTGAGGCATTAGACCTTTCTCATGTGATAGTTCAGGAGGCAAAAAAAAAAAAAAAAAAAAAAAAGTTTGAGAGCTATTTTTGAGAGAATTATCAAAAACAAAAGGAAAATAATTCTCCAAACTCTCACTTGTCTGCCTCCAAAACAAAGGAAAACCTCCCAAAAGTGTAAGTACTGTTTTCTTTTAAGACTCACAAGCAGAAAGTGCTTTCTTTAAGAGGGTACAGAGGTCTGGTTTTTTTCTGTTGACCTAACTTGATTTACACCAGTTTACACAGTTGAGAAACTGATACATTAATGCTGCTGGAAAAGTCATCTCACACCTTTGGTTTGTTTTTCTTTATTTAATCATTTTTCATTATTAAGATATGGTGATCTACTAAGCATGATAAGGTATATATATCTTTTTTTAATGGCTTTCACTCTTCTGTTGAGAAATAATTTTGAGAGTGCAATTAAGTAATAACAAAAATAAATTTCCAGATATCTTTGTGAATACTAGTGCTAGCTTTTATTTAGTATATATAAGGCGATCACATCATTAATTATTGCAAATATTCAGACAGTGGATACTTATACATATGGTTTTGAATCACTGAATATATACAGGAGTAACTTTTAATCTCTGAAATATTCAAACACGTATAATCACACATTTATCTTCTTCAATAACTTGCACACTTGCAATCAGAGAATGGAAAAAAATAGTAGGTGATTAGCATGTCCAGACACATAATGATGAGTGTTGATTGGCTAAAGTGAGCACTTTCCAAACAAAGAAAAGTATTTGTCAAAACTGTTACACAATTTGGGATATATTTGCTATATTCATTGTCAGGCAGCTGTATTAGTGATTCTGATTCTGAGAATTTGAAGATAAAGTTAAAAAAGCACAGGCATTAGGGAGAGTTTATGGTGGACAAAGTGCCATAGAAATATGTTTATAGAAATATCAGTTTTATTTTATGGGCATTAATATTAGAAATCATTTTCGTGCTCGGTGTTCATTAGCATATGTATTGAATTCCCTGCTTCTCTGCCTCCGGTTTTAACATCTGTAAGTATAAAGGAAAATCTTGACAAATGTTTCTGAAGGTTTTATGTTCTCTTTATCCCGCCACTGGATTGTAATCTGTGTTGTGCCCGCTGCAATAACAGGAGAATTGGGATCAGATAACCAGTTCCACAGATTAGATGGGAAGAAAGGGTGTTACAACAACATACCCACTTCCTCTTAGGTTTTAACCATACTCTGTGTTTCAGTGACAGGACAAGAGGGAGGGTGGAAAGGAAAATTTATCTTTTTGCTAGATCTACTTCTATCAGTTTCCCCAGCCAGCCCTCAAATACATGTCTTAGTGAATACGTTACACGACTCACTCTTGAAGGAAGGAATTAAAGCAAACCTCAAGCAATCAATGCTGTAAGAAATTTCACCAATGGCTGGACTAAAAAGTGGTTAAATGAAGCTGAATCCAAGAACACCTTTTCCCTGTGAGGAAAGATTAAAATGTCCCTTTAAGGCTAAGTTGATACAAATGTATATAGAATTTTTAAATACAACTCCCACCTCACCGAAGCACTCAATCTTAAATACTGGCATGTAGGAAGACCATGGAAACTTCTTCAGCTGGAGGGTTTTTTTTAAAACTTAAAATTCTGAAAAGACTTAGCAGACTTTTTGATAATTTACAGTCATCTCCACCATGCTAGACATACCAGTTAAGGGTTATGAGCCAAGTGCTTTTTCCAGGTCCAAGTTAGATTAGTTACAACATCCAGAGTTATTAATTGGAAAGAAAAGAGGAGGAAATTAAAGAGGGCATTCTATAGCTCAACATTTTGTATTGCACCTGCGTGTTCCATTCTCCATTTATTCAGAATAAGTACTTGAAGTCAGTGGCTGAAAAGAAAGTAAATGATCATAAAGTTTTCTTCTGAGGAGATTCTCAGCCTGAGGAAGCAGCACTGTAGCAGGGAAATTGAACAACTCTTGATCTCTTGTGGATGTGGATAAAGCCACTTCTGAGGGGAAGGGATAAAGTGAGGAAATGTGGTCTGACTGTCATGTGAAAAGCGACAGGAACAGATTTTTGGTCCTCAGAAAAGGGATCTTAGACTTTTATGGCTGAATTCATTGTGCTTCTAACCATGTTTCATGTCTTGTTTTCCCCATTTAGCAAAGTTGGATAATGATTTACTTTTGGTACAGCCTGAAGTGAGAAAGAAATTCGTAATGAATTGCGTTTTTTCACACATTTCAGGGTGCTTCAGTGTCTGAAAAATCCCAGAGATTCCCCCAGAGGGTCATGTAGGGATTGTTCTACTGGCCAAATGTTTAGGTTCAGGGGATTTACCTATAAGTTTACATAAGTTATGGAAAATCTGGTAATTAGGAGACCTGCACCTTATGAATCTCCTTGTTCCACTCTACAGATGAATTCTGGGTCACCCTGTGTTTTACCTGTAGGAAATTTTTACTCCATGAAACCAAAGAGGCTGCACAAAAGCAAAACCTTCTCAGCCCTCCTGGTGCTGCTCACTTCCACTTGTTGAAACACAGAAACATGTCAGAGTGAGGACAGAGCAATGCCAGCACAGGTACTGGGACTTGAAGTGCAAAATTGCCCCCACAGAGCTGGTGGATCCAAGGGAGACATCATTTTGTTACCTACATAAAGGCCTGGCAAGAGCCTGGGAGAGAACAAGCTGGAAGAAGGTGTAAATCTCCCAGAAGATCAGGAGCAGGACCTTGCAGAAATGCTGGGAGCTGTTGTCATTGCTGCCTGGGAGAAGAGCTAGGCCACACTGAATTATCCTGAAGGAGAACTCTTTCCGTATTTTTTCCACAGATAGCAAAAGATTTAAAACAGGTGAGTGGCATCATACAACCTAAACCTTTTATTCTGTATTTCACATCTTCCTGGTTTATCTAAAACTCATGCTACATTGAGTGAATTAGGAGGTTGATTGAAAAGTACATTATATACTAGTTACCTGTGAGATGTGCACTTTAGAAGTGAAGGTTTAGGGGCAGAGGAAAGGCATATAATAAAGAGTAGTGCACTTTGAAAGGTCTAGGCAATGCTGCAAGAAATAGCATTACTTCACAGTTGTCAAGGCTCAGAAGTTTTATTACCAAGGAATTTCACTTTTGCCTCTTATTCTTAACACATTGACCAGTTCTGGGACTGAGAGGATTTGCTGATCTAATATAGATAGTGATTTCGTAGGTTTGTTCAGATTTATATAGACAGCACCCTGGGATCAGGAATTACATTTAAAATGTAATAAAATGTTCTTGTGCACTTTTACTCACAAATACTGTACTTAAAAAAGTAAACATCAAATAATCTCAGATATCTTTCAAGAAAATGTTGACATAGCTCCAAGAGCTCATACAGATGACTGAACAGTTTTCTGAGTAAACTTAATAAACTCATATTCTTATTCTTTCAGTGTACCATGAAGTATCACATCATGGAGAAGAGAGAAAACTAAGCCATATAATTTAGCAGAAATCTATTTTAAATACCTATTTCAACATATGAAGACAGAATATAGACATTTATGTAGGCATGTTTTTGTACTACTTACAGTCTTAGTGTTTAAATAAATGGTAGCAGTTGAGAGTTTCGCCCACATAAGTGAATCAAGCTCCCTTTGCAAATATTTTGTCCCTGCTCCTAAAGTGAGACCTCAGTCCTTTTCTACTGATCAGCAATGTTACAGTGATCTCAAGGGGCAGGATCTGACCCCTAATGTGTTCAGAAGGACTTTGTGTAAGTTACGAGTTTTAGCACAATTGCTCCTCTAAGTAGTCAAAATGATTCATCTACATTATCTGTCTTTATTAAACAGTCATTTACCCTAGTGAGTCCCACTCAAGGGAATCTTTATTATTCAGACAAGCCCTTACAGTCATAATGACACAAAATATATATCGGAATTGTTAATAAAACTGTTATTCCTATGTCTGTGGATAAACATCAGCTGGTAATTTTATATCAACAATCCATCAGACCAGAGACAAAAATCTACAGCTAACAGGAGCAGGAAATCCGTAATAACATGCCAGAGATCTGGTGAATACTACTGAGCAAGAGAGACCACCGTGAGGCAATAAATTTGGATTCTTAATGTATTTTGCACAATAACATTAAATGAAGTCTTTCTTACATAATTTAACAAAACAGTTGTAACCCTTAAGGCCTATGGAAGTCTAAAGCTGTGTCAAAGCTGGTGGCATGACTGATATTCTCAACCTAAAATCCCTTAAGGATCAAAAAAGGAAAAATTATATTTTCTATTCTGCGGGAGAGAGATTTGTTAGAACCTATCCAAATTATTGATGGGACAATTGTTTCCCCCTCAAAGAGTGTACATGGACAACACACTTTAACATCTTAACATTGGCATGTCTCATGTTAGAATCCAACATTAAGTTTGAAGAAAGGCCTCAGGGAGGCCTTTTCGTGTTTGGGAATATCTACAACCCTTTGAAATTTTCATAACAATGCCAGGGCCCCCCTTTTAAGTCAAGGGAAGGTGAGAGAAGGGAGTTTCCAATGTAACATCAGATTGGAAGCCCTTCATAGGAATGGGTGAGTGCTTTCACCTCCAAGGTACTTGTAGTTTCAGATGTGTTGGATGCTGAGAAGATCCTTCAACTCTGATGTAATGGAACAATACATATTTTTAGGATTTTTATATCACTTCTAACAAAGATCTGATAAAGATTTGTTACAATCTTGAGGGACTGGACCGTGTATTTTGTGGGTTTTAATCTGCTGAAGGACTGAAACATCACTTCTAAGGTTTTGACTAGTCATATATTTCTATGAAACTGTTTTTTTTAAGAAAAGGAAACAGCATCCCTCATGGCCTGCTTTAGATAACAGAAGTCTCATGACAGCCTCCAAAGGCACTGTCCTGCTTCAGAGCAGTGCAAAACCCTTCCTTTTGAACATACAGCTGAAGAAGTTAAAATGTTTATATGAAATAAACCTCATTTTTCTCTCTTCCTCGGTGTTTGGATGTTTTGTGCCAGCCCCGTGCAGTACCTCGGCCATGTGCAGGTGAATTAGAGCTGCAGGATGAACACTGCAAGACTTAATGGAGTATCCTGCTCTTTGATCTCCCTGGTTCCTGCCCAGAGATGAACACAGCAAGCTAAGTACTGCAATTAGCAGTAACAGCTATTAACAAGCTTCACAAAAGACACAAAAGGACACAAGTAAGTGGTTTACAGCTTGGCAGATAAAAACAAAGTGGGCACATTCTTTTACACACCACTCCTCCTGCAAGTTCAGGCTAAGGGACCAGAGGGCTAACTGTTGAACAGTCTGTTCTAGTAAATGGACCTCAAAAAATATAAATTGGCATAGTCTCTGTAGCAGAGGAAATATATTTGGTTTACCCTTAACAAAGTCCTTTGTGAAACAAAATTTTTTGGGAAAGACTGTTTTTACTGCATTGTTTTCTGAGTTAAAACTAAAGAAGCCAGCATGGACATCGCCATAAACACTTGGATTTCAGTCCATGAGGAAACTGAAAGGAAAATCGAACACTGCCCTGTAGAAGCATAGCAGTTTCCACTGACACTGCTGCCCAAGCAGAGGGTGTATACTGCAAAACTGTATTTTGTACTTCTGCACAACAGTTCACAAGCCTGTCCTCTACCCCAGCACCCTCTGAAAAGCCAAGGAGAGAACCTACCCCAGGTTTCTGCTATTGGTTCTGGGGCTCAGACCTGGATCAAAGGACTGAACTAGGTCATGTTTCTAGAGGTTGTTCCCTGCAGATCATTCAGCTGCTTGGCCCAAGGTGTACCACATCACACCCCCTGCCTTCCCAAACATGTCCCCCACTGCCTGGGAAACTGGAGCTGCAGGTGACACTTATGTGCTGTGGCTGTGACAGATCACCCGGACTTTTCATGCTGTTTTAACAGCAGAAGCAGCCTCCCTCCTGTCCCCCACAAGTCTGTAAATGATGTGGCCACATTTGCTTGTTGTTGTTACAAAAACTCATTTTTCTATACAAATACTAGTCTTGAGAGACATCTCATAATAGTATTGCATCAGGGATATCTCTAAAGCTGACAGATTTCCAAATACATATATTTATATTATACATATATATAGGAATAAGAAGATGGAAAGAAAAGGCGGGGGGAAATGGAAAAGAAGATGCAATAAGTGAGAGAGCATCTAAGGATTTTTAGCCATAAGCTATTTCTTAATCAGGAAGCAAAACGTGCATTAATCAGAACATTAGCTCCAGACAGTGCAACAACATCAAGAACATTGCTACTGTTCAGAAAGTCATGAATCTTTACAGACCTACAAAACATTTATATAACTTTATCATCATTGGCTTTGATCAATTATATAACATGAGAGCTAACAGGTTCATAATTTTCTCCCCCCATGTGAACTCTGGATGTGTAAAAATCTATAGAAAAACAAAAATAATAATGCATATTTTTACTTTTTGTCTCTGTGCACTGTGTGTGAGGACATTTTGAAGCAGATTAGAGACAGTGTCCTCTTTTCCACACACATCCGATTCCAAAATAGCTAAAACGTTGTGCTGCAATGCCTGGCTGATGCATAGACCAATTCCTGCTGTGCATCCTGACCATGTCCTCCTGACTGTGAAGGTGGATGTATCCTGAGGAAGGAGTGAGCTAGAGCAAAGGTTGTGTTGTGGTTTGAAAGCAGATCCAAGGTTTTGCAGAGTAATTGGCTGCTGCTCTTATTGTTTATGCTTGCACACACAGGCTGTGGTGGGCTTGTCTCTGCTGGCAGTGTGGAGAGGTTTAATTTTACTCTGATCAAGGCAAAATACCTTGCTGAGAGGCTCAGGTTCAACATCATGCTAATAAACTATGTGGCTCTTGGACAAAAGATGTTTTCCATCTGGCAAGTCTAGAGCATGGGCTTGAGTAGGACATCAGTTGTGTGCAGAAATCCCTGTGGACGTGTCCATAAGTTTTTGAGGGGCCTAATACATGAGATAAATATGTGAAAAAATGTAGACCCATCTCAAAAATACATGGTCCAGAATTAACAGAGTTCAAGGACTTAAAGGTAAGGGGCAGCTAGTGATTATGTATGCAGATTTGTTGGGTTTTTTTTTTGCTGGCCTTGAATCAGGCTAATCTTTACTACACAAGGTAGAGCATGGCAAATATGGAAACATCTGTGTTATGCAAATTCCTCTGAAATGGTTGAATGGCAGGTAACTGACTGTATTTTGGAGCTGTTCCAGGTAGAATGAATCAACAGTCTCCAGCAAGTCAGTCCAGCAAAAATCTGCAGGGTTCCTTTTGATGCATACACAGCTGTGAGCTTCTGTGTTGACTGCTTTCAGCTGAAAGCAGAAATAGTTTTAAAAATAAAAAGTTTAGACCTTAGAGGTACTGAGATATCTAAAGGAGAGGGTGATATCAGCCTGAGATTTTTGCTCCAAATTTCCAGCAAGCTTGACTGTGATAAGTTTTCCTCCGTCTCTCTTGTGTTTCTCCCTTGGACATTCCTAGGGAGACATGAGTGTGTCCTGGAGCATTTTTATCATCTCCATGGAGAGGGGCAGGGAGGGAGCTCTCCATGTGAACCCAGGGCAGCACAGGCCTCTCACCGGATGGGTAGGGATGCGAGTCCAACTGAAGGAGAAGATTCCAGCCCTTAGACGTCAGAAACTTCCCAATCTGCTCTGTGAGAATGAGGTGAGGATGAAGCTTTGTGAGAGTCCTCGGCATTTGGTGATGCAGGACCCTACAACATCAGTCTAACCCTTAAAACATCAGCTCTGCAGTGCTATGGACAACAGATGGGGAGGACTTAGGAAGAAATCCTGCCAAGTAGTTTTCCTATTTCAAGAAGCTGTAGTGCTTCCCTTCTGGATGGACTTGCTGCTATCTGGCACCAGAGCTCATAGAATTAATATTTCATACCCATAACATTGAAAGAAATAGGAAACATGACTTTGGAGAAGTAAAAATTCAGTTTTACAAAGAGTAGCATGATGATCTTCTTTTCAAATGTAGGCTTGGCCCAATCAGGAATCCTTATAATTTAATTTGCCCTGGTCAGAGATATGTGATCCTTTTCTGCAAAATATTTTACATATCTTAGATCTGATTAATTGTAAACACGCTGAAATGCTCTCTGCTACTGCTGCTGCCTCTGATTCGTTGGTGACCTGTAGAAAGAGGCAACACATGCTTACTGTTAAAAAAAAAAGAACAGAAGGATCATCTATTGCTCACATGAAAGACAGAGACAAAATAACCAATCTGTAATGCAGATTTATTAATAGTCATTCACTGGTTTTCACTGAAATACTCTTCACGTAACCTTGACTTTATTAAGTAGTCCTTAAGGTGCATTTTGAAGACAGATAATGAGTTTGGGGAATAGTCTTATCTACATCAAGCTAATCTTTAACAGCTTGGAAGGGAACTCGCAGAAACTTTTCCACTTTAAGTGACATAGCCATGTTCAAATCAAGCCTTTTAAAATGTCATTTTAATAGAAGAGTTTACAGGCATTTTTAATCGCTACGCTTCATAGAGGAATATTATTTAAATGAAGAAGATAGAAAAAGTTATTGAGTTTTTAATAGTATTAATGGGACTGGAGGCAAGTGAGTGGTGTTGGGGCAGCAGGAATGCTGCTGTGGTGGAGTGGCATTTAGTGTCTTGAGTAATAAAGACAAGGCAGCTCTTCTTTGAAAAAATAGCCTCTTTCAGAGCAGCTGTCACTTTAAAAGGCAGGGCCAGATCCAAGGCAGGGATTTTGAGTGATATTTGGATACCAAACCTGCAGATGTCACCTTGTCCAGCTTCCACAAGCAGAAGCTCTCAAGGGCTTCCTGACCCTTTGCTGGCATGGAGTCTGGTTGTGTGTGCAAGTGAGAGAGGGATGAAAAAGAGAAACTGAAAGGAAAATGAGCAGAGAGTCACTATTTTAAAAAGAACTCAGATTTACAGCATCTGTACTTTCCCTTCAGTTTCCAGCATGCCCTGGAAAATAGTTTCACTTTTCCTGCATTGTGTGTAAAGCCCCAGAGGTGGCTGGCCCCCAAAGGCACACACCAGCCTTTTCCTCTGGCTCATGTATGAAGTTGCTCACACCTCGGGCTGAATTTTAATCCGCTTGTACAGGCAGATGAGTTACATGAATCCTCTTCTGCTGATTCCAGTTGGCTTAGCTCATTTTGTTTAGCTTGCTTTATTGTTTGGGCATTAAATGTCCCAGCTCTCCCAAGTGCACACACATTTGGTTTCTGACTAATGCGCAACCTCCGTCAGAGAGACAGCATTTGTCATTTAGAATCCAGCATGACTTCGAGTCAGGTTGTGACTCAGATACCACAAACTGTACACAGAATAGACCACAAATTCCTCCAGTAAGACTGAACAAGGCTTTCTGAGAAGCCACTTCCTCCTCTGGTTATATCCTAACCCTGACTGACAGGTAGCAAATAACCACGGGGTTTTGAGTGGCAGTTTTTTCTCCTACTTTTCCTTAAAATTTTTGTCTGCTGAATTCATGGCTGTTTAAAATCCTGTCTTTTTGTGTACACACAGAACAGTGCTTTCCGCTGGATGTGGCTGTAGAAGTCTTGGTTGGTTACATTTTTCTGGAAATATTGGCATCCTTTGACTGAGCTCTGAGGCTGGGAATTCTGAGAGGACAGTGATCATGAGGGTAAAACTCAGCCTGACCCATCCGGGTTCCCCCGAGCTGCAGCTGCAGCTCTCTTGTGCTTTGTCCACAAACCCCTAAATTGGCTGGGCTTGCTCGAAAGGTTCCTGAACTTTGCCAAACCTTTTGATGAACCTGTTGGGGGCTGGAGAAGGAGGGGAGGCAAGGGACGGGACCAGGGCTGCCAGTGTGGGGAGGTTTACAAGGAAACCTGAAACCAGGTGAGATTCCCAAACTCTTTCCTCGGGCTGCAGACATGCAGGCAATTCTCCATTTGAAAACAGAACTGGAGTTAACAAATCTGCTAACACGCTTACTGACCAGTAGTAAATCCCAGCTCGATTTATTACTGAACACAGCACTTTGGCCTAAGTCCTCAGTGTCATTTTGCAAGTGGACAGGGAGCAAGCCACATTCTTAAATTCTGGTGAGAAAACTGGTTGCGAGAATCAAATGGGCTTCAGCCCTTTGATTTAACTTCTCTTTTGCTTTCTCTTTTTTTTAAAATTTCGTTTAATGAAACAAGAGAATTCATCTGCCAACATGTTATTCTGTTCTCTTTTGTCAATAGAAAAGTTGTTTTGCTAATGGTTATCTGTCTGCAAGTCCTTGACCTGCTTGTAAACACATTTCTGCAGGAAAACCCCAGGCCATGGCCTCGAGCATTTACGTCAACAAGAAGAGATAAAGTGACCAAAACTTAACCTGATCTGGCCTGGAGTGCCCTCTACTGCCCCTTGACCAAATACTTCCCTAATCTGTGTCCTTCTGAAAGGAACAGATTGTTGTGTAAGAAGTATTACCTGGAATGAAATCAATTTTGGGAGCCTGACTTCTTCCTCTTTTTCCCCAGCTCATAGTCAAAGCCTGTTGAATTGCTGGAGGTTAAGGAATAGAGTCGGAGTTGGTTTTGGTGTCAGGGCAGGAGTTTTCCCTGGGATCACCCCCTTTGTCCCCACCCCAGCCACCCGGCTGTGTTCTGTCATGCCACGTTAAACACGTCACCTTCCAAGCTGTGCGACAAATGCAGCAAAACTGAACTTGCTGATCAAGTTGCTTTTAAAAGCCATTTGCTGATCCCCGGGGATTTGTTCTGGATTCACACGGCACAAACAAAGGCTGTGATACAGCCAGGGTTTGGAGAGTCTCTAAAATGGGAGAGAGGTCCCAAATTTTGGTGGGATACTTGAGGCAGGCAATGGTGGAGCTGCAGTGATGGGACGGCATGAGCATCCCAGTTTGGCTACTGCATCCACTCCTGGAGGCTGGGGTGAAAGCTGGCTGCAGCCAAAGACAGTTCTAGGGGAGAACTGACACCAAATTTTCCTGCAAAGGAAGGAGCATATCTATATGCTTTTTTTGGTAAGAGCTGGGCTAGAAAAGTTGAGGTACTTCCCAGAGGAGAAATGTATGCTGTGGAAAATTTGTATTGAGAACATAAATGAGAAAATTATTATTGAGTTGCTCATAACAAAATACTTTTTTTTAGTTATGAAGACCCATGCTTGATTTTGTATGCTTCATAACGAACCAAAACCAAATGACTTTCAAATGGATAATGAGATTCTATGACTGCTGATTCACAACTTCCCTATGACCATTCTCCAGTTGTTCAGGATGAACTGGGCTGCCAATCAGCCTTCATTTATCCAGTCTGGATATCTGTAGCTGATCACTGCATGTGAAACTGTACATGACAGACCAAAAACTCTCTCAGTGTGTAAATCTGAGGCAGAATGGAGAAAGCAAAGCTTAAGGAAAAGGCTCAGATGAAATGATATCGATGTGTATTGGTGCTGAGGGACTCCTGGATGCTGACAGGTTTGCAGGGCTTACCAGACACAGTGGATGAAGTTGTTCTCCTCTAGACAATGTTCAGGCCGTGAAGATGAAATCTGTGCTCTAAAGCATCTCCCACTTCTCTTGAAGGTGGCTTTTTTTGCCTTTATCTGCCCCCTTTGTTGGTAGGTGCAGTCTGAGGTGGGTTTCCTACAGCTGTCTCACAGGCTTCTACCAAGTGTTGGGAGGAGAACATGAAATCCTTTAGGGTTAATTCCAGCTGCGTTATTTCCTTAGGATACAGCTGTTTTATGCATTTAACCTTGTTTAACCAATGCAAGGCAGTTATAGTTCCAGCTTTTAACAGTGGGATTAATTCACAAGCTTTCATCTAAACTGGACAGAAACTTTCAATGCTGGCTTACAGAAAGTATCATTTCAGCTATTCTGACAGAAAATCAAAATTTGGGGAACAAAGTAGATTTTATTTTCTTTTTCTATAGAAAGGCTCTATTTAAGGAAAAGTGATTTTATTTTTCCAGTAGGAAATATTTCTAAGAGAAAATATTTCATCTCCTAAATTGAAAATGTAAATTTTAACCTTGCTTAATAAATCAAAATTATTGCTCCTTTAAAAAAATTTTCTTACAACATTTCTTTATTTCTCTGCTTCCAAAATTCAACAGAACTTTGAAGATGAACGCAGATTTGACAGACACCTTTTCAGATTGACAAGATTGTTTTTATGGTGAAGAAAACTTGTCTTCCTCACAAAATGCAAAGCTGTGTAATCAAAGAAAGGTGAAGGGCTGGCTGAATCTGTTCAGTATTCTCAGTTACTTTCCAAACTAAACTTCTGAATGCATGTTAGTTATTCAGATTAAGTCATACTCCCCAAATCCCTCCAGCTTCTGCACTGGAGATGATATTTAAACAGCACTAATAGAGAAAACTTGGTGTGTTTCAAAAAATAATTCCCAAGTAAACCGAAGCTGGGTTCACCAGATGTATCAGGGAAGCCTGACTATCTTCTGTTGCAACAAAAGACCAGCTTCAATTAAATTCTCAGCCCCTCAACAGTGCAAGGGAGGAAGCTTTAAAAGCATTAAGTGACCCATATCAGTGTTTGTGCTCCTAATCAAAATATGCATGCTCTTTTTTTACAAAATTTGCCAGAATTAATTGACACTGATGTTTTAAATTGACTTTTGGTAATGGAGCATTTTATCCATTTTAAATTTGGGAAAATTTTCCTGACTTGAAGCTTTCATTTCAGTCTAGAGCTATGGAACCTCTAGAAATTTCAAACCGTTTGTTGGATGGGAGACATCAGGCTCCGGTGACTTTAGTGACTATGAAAATGAAGTGAGTTCTTGCTATGGCTTAGAACAAGAATAAATATTAGTAACACCAGTGCCCAGATTCTTCAGCTGAGATCAGCATATCTTATAGTCTAAAAGGTGCTTCATATTTAGAATCAGATGGGAGAAAGGACACACTTTTCTCTGCACGTCTCTGTCTTTTTTCACACTGATCAGTCCATCATTTACCCATAAACTTTCTAACACAGTGATTTGGTGCCCTATTAGAAGTAGTAACCCTGTAAGCATGAGACTGTACCTGGGCCTTTTTCATACAGGCTCATGCACTCATATGCATCTGTGTGTCAATATATACTGGCTGACATAACAAATATTTTTGTTTTTAGAAATAAGAGGATTTTCCTTGGGGACTCTAAGTAGATTCAGAGGATATTCTCAGGTATCTGACTGTATTTCACTGTGATATTCATATTGTCAATAGTGGGACCTTTCTGTGGAAAATGGGGTTTTTCCTGTAAACATAATATTTCTGGATAGTGAAATATACAGTAAATGTTAAACAAGAAAAGAACTAAATTGCAGAGTATTCCCTGGTCAGCAAAACTTGCCCATTATTTTTCAGTTTGCTGAATCTGTAGTTTTTACCATTTTTTAAAAACTGTGACTTTTCAGATTCATGAGGGTAGCATAGGTAATCTTCATATTTATAAGGACACACTGTCAACTTGCTTTTCATAATTTATAAACTCTTTTTTTTATTATTATTCCTTTCCCCTGTTGGAAGCCTGAAACTGGCATGTTTCCTTAATAGAGCTGGGAAGAAACTGCATTTTTTCTCAGAGTGATGAGTTCTCAGAAATAAGCTATCTGTGCTTCATGCAAAGGAGAAGTATCCGAGTTGGCTGAGTAGGGCTGGAATTAGTGCTGTAGGGTCTATTTTGCAAGTATGTGCATGCTTTAGACTTTCAAGTTGCAACTTGCATTTTGGCTTGGTGAGGGATTTGTCAATACGTTACAGCTTTGTACGTCTTTGTTGATGTGAGCTGGATGAATGCTCATTACCTTGTTAGGTTGGACCCTTGCCTTTAACCATCCCAACCAACCTCTCTCCCCACTGCTTTCTTCACAGCATCTCTCACATTCCCATCTCCTGCTGTGTGCTCCTGGCACGGTGAGAACAGATATTTTTCTTCTGCCCCTGCATTGATGGACTGGCAAGGACATGCATCCCTTATTCCAAGGTGAAATGGAAGTAGTTTGATAGCCATTTTCTCTTTCCCTTTGGAATTTCACTGAATTACTTTTCCGTGGGGTTTATTAAAGTAAATATTCCAGACATTTAGGTTAACCTGGCTCCTGGCTGTTGTAAATGGGTTGAAACATTTCTGTGTTCTCAGAACTGATCCCAGAATTTGCAAGAGGCCAAGTTTGCTTTCAGAAATAATTCACGGTGTTGATGCTGGTTTATAAAACACTGTGGAATTTAGTGACTGGGTACTTTAAATACCATCTCTGGGCATTCTAGTCACTATTATGGCAGATAAAATCTGTTTGGAATTACTTTTAATGGCTTTTTGAATTAAAAAAGCTGGTAAGGATTGATTCAAATTGAAGGTCATGAACTCCTTTACCCATTTCCCCTTATTGGCTCAACAAGGGTCCTATTTCATGATCTGTTGGCCATGATGCAACTCATCTGTTTAGTTGAGAAGGTGCTGATATGAGCAATTAAGCTAAAATGGCATTGGGGAAGAACCTGTTAATATCTGGTAATGTTTCATTGATTCTGTCCATCCATCTGCCAGTCTCTCCCCCATAAGTTTCCAACTTGCTGGTTAGTTTCAGCAAAATTTGGCACAGGAGCGGAGATATTTAATACCATTATGATGCTAAATGTTTTTGGAGGACTTACAGCTGGTGGAGGGGAGAGTTCTCATGCTGGAAGAAAGGACAGCTCAGGCAGTGCAGACGTACAGATTAGACTGTTTAGAGGTGGATTATTGTGTCATGGTGATTTAGACAAAGCATAGGACGTGCTTGAAGAAACTTGGAATCATTAGTGCCACTGCTCACAGAACATCTTTTTATTTCTCTCTTGCAAAACTTTTACCACTGAAGAGGGCCTGGACCACTTATGTGCCACTTAAATGCTTTTACTGGGTTGGATTTCCTTGAGTAATATCCCAAGGAAATAATATGGTTGTGAAGCCTAATACTGTTGATATTCCTTTAGGATGCCCTGCCCTGGGAGTGTCTGTGAAACACTTCAGAAGAAAAGGTCTGTGTGAGAGGCAATCTAAACTTTTTTTTTTTTTGCTTGATATGCTTAGACTCCATCCTGAACTCTCCTGCAGGATTACAGCAGATCCTGACCCTGTTGACCTAGTATCAACCCTTTTCTGTAAGCTGGGCACAGCAGAGGAGGAGGAGGAGGACAGATACTGAGAGTGGCTTAGGGGCTTAGATGCAGTAGGCTCTGAGCATCGACACCAGTTGAAAGGATCAAAGGGGTTCTGTGACTCTCTAACCATGCTAATAAATGGAAGAAGTGGTATTTTGTCTTCATTATGGACTTTAAGAAAGAAAAAAAGAAAAGTCAAGTGTTTTGTCCTGCGGTAAAGCACCGAGCAAAAGCTGGTGAATGTAACAGAGCCATCTCCATTAGGTTTTCAGCAGTGTTTCAAGAGGATGGAGCTACTTATGAAGTCACGCTTAGGCAGCACTTTCTTAAAAGTTAAATGTCTGATAAATGCTGATACTGCCTGCTCTGAATTCCTAATATGCTTCTAGACACAACAGGACCTTGCAAAGTTTTCCAGTGCTCATGGCATGGAAGAACGTTTTAGTAAAGGACTCCCTGGATTTCTCTGGTACCATCTGCTTTGGATGTGGGCTTGAGCCCAGGGGAACTAATTCTGTCTCTCAGCAGCTCAGGCATCACCCCATGCCTTCCATTTCAATATCTCTGGGTAGCTACAGAGGTAAATAGGGGGCCAGTGACCAGGACTCGTGTTGGCAGCAACCTGGGGCCAGAACACTGATGGGCAGAGGGAAAAATGAGCATTTTAGGGGCATTTCTGCATTAGATGCTTTATTAGCTCTCAAAAAGGGGAATGTAAAGATCTCTTCTGAATCCTGAGCAGTCCTTCCTAATCTCTGACCCTTGCCTTAACTCATTTGGATACTGCTCAAATTTGAAAGAAAATCACTGGTTATAGGAGGCTTTGCCTTAGACATGGGGACATGTTCTAGCAGTGGGTTCACCTGCTTATTGCCCACCCGTATTTGTACATGTATGCATGGTATATATATCTTTACCTACCTACATGATATGTACAAAGATATGTGTCCAGGCCATAAAGACTGCAGTGCAGTAATTCCAGCTCTTATTTATTTAACCATGCTTTTATACTGGCAGTGTGCATGGATTTGGAATGTGCGTAAATATATGTTTACATACACCTGAGGGTGATCAGGTTTTAGTTAAACAAACAAAGAAATCATGGAAAATGTATACTTTCTGTAGAAATACCAGGTTTTCCTTGAAAACTGAGATTATTTTTTAAATTTGCTTTATGTGTTTTCCTGTGAATCTTCCTAAGGGAAGGTGCAAGGTGTTGGAGGCAGGAAAGTACGATCATTGACTTTAATTTAGAAATATTTTCTTTCTCTAAGTTTCCAATGAATGTGACTTCATACAGGCAAGTATCTGTCATGACCCTGTATTTGTGAGTGCTGCTTGATGTGCTTATGCTCTGGTGTGTATACGGTTGTTTTAAACCACACTAGTGGTATGGACCAAAACTGCTAATGGCATGATTTTTATCATGGTTTCACTACAGAACACGACAGCATGTATGATCATTGGGCATTCAAACAGTGAAAGTGTAAAGCTATTTTTCCATAATTGGTCCCAGGGCAAGGGGTTGATCTCATGTATAAAAGCCTCCAGATATGCTCTTGGTATGGCTTCTAATTAGGGAACCAGGAAAGAACCGAACTTTGGGAACTGTGATGAGTCCATTCCTTTAAAAAAAAGGAAATAATCACTTTGACCTTGAACTCCAAAAGGCCCTGAAATCAACTGATTTTACTCTTTAAGCTCCTTAACAAGCATGGGGATTAGAGACGAGCTGTGTAGAACGGTTCATATTAGATATAAAAGATAATGGACAATAGAAATTCATCTGTGAGCTCAGCACAGGCATCCTGTGCAAATTCCATTTCCCCAAGATATGGTGATACCATGTTACAGTGTTATATACACCACTGATAACAATATGACTTCATCAGTTGGGAAGAGACAGAAGAAAACTCAATAGCAGCAGGGAGATGCAACTTTCAGAGATGTGCAATCCTGTTCTAATCCAAGTCTGTTTAAATAACCACAACCAGGTGTATAAAAGGTCAAATATAATCACCTTTCTACCCTGTGTGGCGAATAAATCATCTGTTTATTTCAAGTATGATGAAATTGCCCTCCCTGACAAAGAAATAAAACCTATGAGAGGAATAAACCTACTATAGACGGAAACTGCACATTTCAGTGGCTTTCCATCTGTCCACAGCTAAACAAGGAAGGGATGTTGCTGTCACTCCAAAAAAACCCAACTTCTTTGATGACTTTATGTTGGCATATTTTCCTTCTTTCTTTTTCTCTCTCTTCCAAGAAGAGTTGAAAAAACCCACATCGCTCTGAAAAAGACGATCTCGTCTTGAAAGGGAAAAGTGCATCACATTTTCAGGAGAAAAGGAAAGAAGTGAGAAAAAACACCTGGATGAGGAGAGGAGCTGATATAACTGAAATGATTAGTGGGTTTTATTTGATATGTAATCCACTCAACAGTCGTCATTGACCCAAGAATATACTAAATTCCTATGCAGATCTTTAAAATAATTTCCCTTATGAAAATCATACCTGCTGAAAAATTGTGTCTTTTAAAAGGCACCTCTTAATCTTATTGTTGGTAGAGAAGGGTGAATGATGTGGTTAGACAGGCTACTGCCTGCCACGAAAACTAGTAAGAAATGATGTTGCACAATCCATTCCTCATCTGTACCTCAAAATTTGTTATTTTATTTCACTTTTCCCTTTTTCAGTCTGTGTGGCCTGGCAGACCTACTGGAACCAAGCCTGCAATAATATTGTCTCAGTGAGCTGATAGGTGTGAGGGCACCTGCAGGCAGATAAAATGTGTTTCTGTTTGTATCAGAATTTACTACGGAGAACTCCAAATTGTCATGATTTCAGGACAATCTGCAATTTTCCCCTGACTGACTTGGAAAGCGAGGAAGCAAAATTAAAAAGAAAATCAACTCCATGCTTTTTCATTAGTTCTGGCAGCTTCCCCTAGAAACACACCCATACTCAGCAGTATCATTCTTTATTTAGCTCTGAACAGACTGAAGGACCTTAGTGAATTCTTTCTCCCTCCTCCTTTGCAGATAATAGCAATGATGCTGCCACATATTTTGCAAAGTGCTCTTTTCTGGAGCTGAGATTGAGTTACATCCAATGTGATAGACCCCACTGGCAGCCGCGTGTTCTTAGCAGAGACATTCCATTACCATGCCAAGTTATTTTTAATTCTATCTGGTTTTTTAAATTTTTTTTTTTAAACCAATGCATAAAAGAAAGCTATTGAGTTGCTCAGTCAATGTTAGTTTATTATTGCTTACCCAAGTGTTTAATAAACCTATCCCAGCCCTGGACGTAGCTTTAAATACTTCATTGACTGTAACAAAGCAGATTTTTCCTATCAGACCAAAGTGGCTCTATAAACTATAATTAAGCACTAATTATGAGCTCTACTGGTCAGATAACAGAAGGCAAGGTCCATTGTACTACTGGCAGAACCGGGAATTAAAGGAGATTATTGTTGTCAGAAATGGAATAAAACAAACAAAGGAAAAATTTGGGAGGAGGGGAAGATTTGCAATTGACCTGAGTAAACTTTATCTTGTTTGTGGCTTTGGGAGACTGTGACATCATGAGTGTGAAGAACCCAATATATGATGACATAGAACAGATGTAATACGTTCTTCTTATTACATCTGTAATAATGTGGAAAATCCACATTTTTTTGGATAACAGGTTGTACAGTCAGGTTCTGCTTGACTTCACTCTCCTACATTGAAAGCCAATCCTTTACAGTCCAAACCAGAAGTTGCATGTTTAGAACAAAAATATTTTCAAGGAAAATAGTCTCAGTAGTTTTTTAACTTGTTCTAATAAAGCATTCAAAGCCAGAGAGTGCCACATTGCTCATGGGCTTAAGAAGCAGAAAAAGGAATTGAAGTTGAATGAAGACTGGATCTACTCCCCGGGAAGGGAGAAAAGACCCTCTACAACAGGTGAAAAGGAAGTGCGGTTTTATAAATTTGTTCCATTTTAACGTGACTGGCTTCTTTTCGCTTACTCCATTTTTACACTGGCTTAACTTGATTGGCTCCAGTAGAGTTTTCAATTATGCCAGATCCCACTGAAGTGTTATTAGCAGCCTGCTTGGAATTTCTCTTGAAAGTCTGAAAGTGTTTCTGAGTTAACAATATACTCTTCCCCTTTCCCCCTTTGAAATAAAATGTTAACTCTGCAGGAAACCTTGATGTCCTGTTGAAACAGAATGCTCAAACACCAAAATGATTTGACTTTTCACTTACAAATTTTAAATTTCCATGGAAAATAGAGTTTCTAGTTACCTCTGGTGATTGGTATGCTAGTCACAGTTCATGTATTCCTAGACCTGATACAGACATTCAAGGGAGCCAAAAGTCCTTTATACACACACACACAAGCACATTACAGCTTCCTGGAACACTGTTTAGGCTTTCAGGTGATGGCTGGGAATGTGGCCAATATCAGAAGGTAAAGGGCAAAAGAAAGCCATGAAAATGGAAATGACAATATTTCTTAGGAGCAGGCAGGTGCCTTTACCCCTGACTCATGGTTGTGCCTAAAACTCACAGTGCTGCTCTCTCCTTTCTGATTTTTTTTTCTTTTTGAAAGCAATTTGCATCTTTGCGGAAAAAAAAAATTAATAAATTTCAAATGTTCCCGGTGCTTCTGTGCCAACTGGCACTGGAGGGGGCCTGTAACCTTGCCCAACTGCACTATATATAATTATTAATTAGAAAGCAACCTGGGAAGCAATGATCCTCTCCCCCAGTACAAACCAGAGGAACTTTACTGAATTCACTGTAGGAAAGAAAATTGGTTTTCCTAGGTCACACTTGGGAGCAAACTTTATTTTACTTTAACTGGTGATTCGCTATCCAGAGTGGAATTATGGGAATTAATTGGAATAACTTGGGTGCTCATTTTATAAATCAGCTGGCAGAACTCCTGCCGTAATTAATGGGTCCGACTGGCAGTTTTCCACAAACACACACCCATTTCCCAGTGATTTCCACTGTGAATACATGCATTTTGGAGGAGCTCAACTTGCAAAGGGATGTATTCAAGAGTTTATAACTGTCCCAATGACAGCAAGTTCTAATTTAAAACTCCTGTGTAATACTTGTTAGGAAGTTTTAATATCAAAAGGGCAGCCAAGGTCTTCCATGAGAAATTTCTAGACAGTGAAAGAAACTAATCTTTTTTAGTGATGTTTGGCTTCTTCTCTGCAGTAGCTGATCTCTGATTTCATATTTTATATCCATGGTTTGTTAATGAAATTTTCTCCTTTAAAGAGTAACCAGGCGGATAGGAAAAAAAATAGCTGATACTTTGCTGTAAACGTTTGAAGTGAAATTCAAGTAGCAGCCTGAGGCTCACAGTATGTAAAACCAACTACCAAAGTTTTAGGGGGGTGGTTAATCTATTTTTCTTTCTCAGGGGACCTCTGCTATATTAAATTCTTTGGTTGAAGAGAAGCAGGCAGGTTGGCATTAGAACTGACTTAGCAAATTGCATCATTTGAAAAGGGATTAGTAAATTTAACATGCTCTTAGTGCCCCTGTGCCAGTTGGCACTGACAGGGGTCTGTTACATCACCCACCTTCAGCACCACATGCCATGGGGCTACCTAAAAGATGCCATGAGCCCTACTTCAAACAGAACAGGAAATTGTTAATGTCCACACATGGTGGAATCACTGCTGTTTATGGTGCACACAGGGAAGACAGATTTGATCCAAGCTCATCTCTGGATGTGTTGTTCTGGCTCTTCTTACCTGGCATTCAAGTTCATGAAGTTTTGATAGTACTTTGAAATTCCCTCATATCTGTGAGGCCACATCCCTGGCCTCACAGTAGCTCCAGAGTGGAAGTGTGAGCTGGATGTCACTGGAGACCCAGAATCACAAAGGTGGTTTTCCCCTCTGAATTTTATCCTGATCTAAGTTAGTTTTCTAGTTCAGTCATTAGCAGTTTTGGGGTCTCTCTCTGTAGACCATGGAGAAGAAAAATCCATTTGACTGGACAATTACCTACATCTGCTGTAGGACGCGTTTACCTCCAGTTCTCCAGTGCCTGTGGGACCAGACTGGAAAAATGCAGCTTCTGGTAACTTATAGGGAAGAATTGTGCTGTTAAAGGGGCAACTTTTGTCTGTGGTCTACAGAAAGACCCCAGACAATTTGCTTAGCTTGGATGGCTGTGTAGGTGGCCAATTTGAAATCTAGAAATCATTGTCAGAGTACAGCTTCAGATTTTCTTCTGAAGAAACCAAAATCATCCAGTTATAAACATGAGGCATACAGACATGGGTAGAATTTGGGTGTCCACAAGTTTCTTGGGGTGCAAGACAATCCCAATTTTCAGCAAAATATTTGACATTTCTTCAGTTTGGCCTCTGGAAAATTTTTTTAGGAAGCCACATTATATTTTTGTGTGTGTTTTTATAACACTGAAGATACTCCCATGAAGTCAGATGATTTTTAGTAATGATCAAAATCCAGTCTTCTGTTTTGTGGGACTTGTCTTTCATTTCTCTTAGTTATATAGAAGGTATACAGGGGGAAAGAGGCTTGTGCAAAATTCCCCAAGTATCTCCTAAACTCCATTCTGAAGGCAAATTACCCTGGGCTTAGGAGTGCCAAACAATAAATGTCTTGATACTGAGGATGCTCAATTCCTTATATCAAAAAGATGAGGATGCAGCACTGTCACAGTGATGCAGGGGGAAGGAAACAGATCACCAGACAGTCATATCCAAAATCAGGTTCAAGGCCTCCCACCATGTCCAGCAGGATGGGAAATGCAGCAGAGAACAAGCCCTTCTCAGTACCCCATGAGGAAATAACAGTCCAATTTCAGATATCAGGCATGAGACTGGGAGCTTATGTTGTAAATGAAAATTTGATGGGTGCTTGCTTGCCCCTCCCCATGCAAGTTTTACATTTCCTATGTACATCGTCCGCTATTATGTGCTTATAAAGCTGAGATCTTTTTGCTTTTAATAAAAGTCCACCTGTTTGCTTTACTTCTAATGCTTTTGCAGTATCTGAAACCCTATAAAACTCTATGGGTACTTCTGTTGGAATAAATACAGTGGGCCAAATCCAGCCCATTTTGCTCACACTAGATTTCTTATATGAGCTGGGACTGTGATAATGTGTGCACAGTAGATGAGGATAGGATGCCAAATAATTGGAGCAGATTTTTTTTCCTACCCCTCCCACAAGTTTCCCTGTTTGATTTGACCAGGGTGATGCTGTTGGAGGTGTGTGAGGGAGGCAGCAGACATAAGGAAAACACTTTGTGTGAGTTAGTCACAAAAGACCTCTGTCTCCCTTTCTGAAGTAAAAAATTGTGCAAAGGAAACAATGGGAAACCAACAGGTCTCAGTGCCACAGAAGAAGGGAGTGGCCAGAATTCCACAGTGATCAAACCATGTATTTATATGTATTTAAACTACAAATATCTATCACTGGAACTTGCATATGACATGTGTGCACATGTGCAGAGAGGGAAGTAACAGCTTCCTTTCCTCTCCATACCTGCCTACTCTCTCCAAACTGAGGGAGAAGAAAAGAAAGATTCAAATTAAACACCCCAAATTAGTTGAAAGTATCCTGAGTTATTAGGAAGGCAAAGCAGCAGCCCAGCAGGGAGTGGAAAATGTAATAATGACAAGTTTTGTGCCTAAAGGGAAGGCAGGAATGAAATCAGGAAGATCCAGTGGGGTCAGGTGAGTAAAGAGTCAGCCAAGCACAGGAGTGAGAGATACCCGGAGGCAGTGCAATGTGCTGGCAAGGAGCCACACTGCTGGGGAGAGAGGAGTGTGTGTGAGAGAGAGAGCAGAGGGGAGGGAGAGACAGAGGGATAACACACCTTCGTGGGCACTTGTGAGGTTGTCTGGCAGCGCCAGCCTCTGTCTCCCTAGCAGTGGATGTGGATGTAGGAGGAGGCTCCCAGTTGCAGAGCCCCAAGAAGGCAGGAGCCCAAGCTTCCGTGTTTGCCCCTCCACCAGGTCTCTACCCCAGATGCCTGGGTGGGAGCAGACAGCAGGATGCAAGTACTGGAATGCTGAAAATACCAAAACCCTGTGATCTATGGGAAGCTGGAGTGAGCTTGGCTGGGGAACAGGCTCTGATGCCAACTGTGGCGATGTCGTTTCCATCAGCCCGTGAAAGACAACTTCAAAAACAAGGTTTATATTTGCCACTGGCTGTTTAATAGGGGATTAGTTAAAGGGTATAAACTGGCAGTAGGTTGAGATGGATGTGACCACAGGGACTAAGGCTTAACATGATGTGCTTGAAAATGACATTTGCCTGTTGCCAAGCAGATGTGGCCCACTCATACCTGTTGCTTTGGGGTTATGGGCAAGGAGCACAGAGGGAGGGGGACCCTGGTGAGCCCATGGCTAGTCACATTCTCACCACACCCACTGAACTGTGAATCAATCACATGGAGATAAGGTTTTTTTGAGGACTACTATTAGCAGAAGGCAGATCAGCATTTCTAGGTTTCCAGAGGCATGTACACAACTCCAAAAGTTTCCTAACTTGGCAGCATGTGTGGAGACACAGACACTTGGACTATAAAAACCTGACTGTTTTCCTACCCTGACACTGTCAGGTTATTCCCTGCTCTCTCCTGATATTTTCCTCACTCCTCCACCACCAGCTTTTGAGAACCTCAGCTTTGGAAGATGTTGCTGCGTCTATTGCTCCTTATGTCAGTCTGTCCCTGATGAGCTGGGAACTGCATGGAGAAAACAAGAGAACACTTCAGCCCCTTTCCAAAGCTCTGGCTCGTGGGGGAGTGATTGCCCTCACTTTTAGCCAAGTGATTTTTCTTTTTGGCAGGCAGCAGGAATGCCACTCAAGAAGAATGAGCCAGGGCTGCCCAGGCAGTGCAAGTACTTGCTGAAGGCAGCTTTAGCCAGGCAGCCAACCTGGACCTGCTTGAAAAGGAGGGCAGGAAAGTAGGGCTGGGAGTGATTCACTGGTTTTAGGGGGTGGTCTTACTGCCTTGGATGCTGTTGTAGTCACAAGCAAAGCTACTTCTTGGCCTTGATAGCATCTGGTGTCTCTGATCACAGCTAGGTACAGGATCTGCAGAGCAGTTTGATTGAAGGCCTTAGGACATGTCAAGGGGAACAAGCACAGGACAGAGCGCCAGCTCGCTGGGCAAGCTGCAGGAAGCCTGCCTTTATCAGGATGCTGCAGGCAGGAAATGATTTGAAGTACGCTGCCTTCTCTTGTAAAGTGATTGAGGAAAGGGAGGAGAGCAAGAGAAAGAGCAACTGTGGCTGTATTTCAAAGCTGGTTTCCATCTTCTTTCTTGCATTACTTCTCTTTCTTCCCTCACCAAAAAAACCCCACCCCAAAATCAAAATAAAACAAAACCCCAAACAAACAAAAGAATCCCCTCCCCCCTCCAAAGCCCTCTATGTGTTTCTGCTTCCTTACCCTCCTCTTTCCTTTTTTTAAGGATAAGTGCCCTAGACTGGTGGTATCACAGGTGCATGGAGAGAGTTAATTTGAATCCAACCACAGCTCCCTTGCTGATTCTTACAGGCTGCTTAGGTCCGATTGTGGTGTGAATTGCAGCTGTTTAAGGGATACTGTGGATGTCTGCGAGTGGTTGAGTAGGGACCCTAAGATGACTGAGGATCAAAACAAGGTGGCCAGACCTCTGGTAAGGAAAGCCCTGAAGGAAGGTGGTGTGGAGTCAGCCAGAATTCCCTTCCATAACATCACCCCCAGCCAGAGGGAATGACCCTGTACCATGTAACTGCAAAATGCACCTGTCTCCAGGAGACAGGAGGAACCGAAACCCTTGCAGAATTGGTGATTATGGTGTTTACATTTGCAAAGCTCCACTCTTATTGCTACCCAGAGGGGCCAGATGAAAAGCTGGCTTGGTTTGGTTCAACTGCAGACATGCATTCCATGGCAGAGATGATAAACCCTCAGCCTTCTTCATTTCACTCTTACAGCTTCTCTTCTGCTTGCCTTCCTTCTGTAATAGTGTGAGACGTTTTTCTTGGCTGTCCTCTTCCCCTTTGGAGATCAAACACAGGCCCTGCTGCTGAGTTCCTGAATTTATGACAAGGACCGGCTTCTTCTAGCCTCAGTTTCCATTAACAACCAGCTCACAAGAGCTGCATTCAGACCATTTGTTTTGTCTTTTGGCACCATCTATTTTATGAATGAGAAACATAGTGAAGGGCAAACAATCAGAAAACTGGTTTCACTGTTCTCTACCTGGTGAGAAGTCTTTGTAGCCCTTAGGTCTGGTATAAAACCTTACAAACTCTACACTTGTAATTGTTGTGTAAAAAGCTGTTATTGCCCTTAAAACTAGTCATTGAAGTTGAAAGATAAATATTATTCCATATCTTATTGAATAAAATATATTATATCACAGGTGATGGAGACAGATTGTCTCAATAAATTCTGATACTGTATTCGGTGGAAAAGTGGCAATAAAAATGCTGATGACTTGACACGGGGAGAATATTGAATGTCATTAACATGTTATTTCCTCTGTTCTGATATCACTGTCATGTTCTTCCCACTGCTCTAATCTCTATCAGTTGTGGGCTTTTTTTTTTCGCTTTGCTTGTTTGAATGAGAAAAATGACATTTTTTTCAGCCCTTTAAATTAACCACTACTTGAGAAACGCTTAGAGATAGGAGGTGACATCCTCAAATATAGAAATTAAAACATGGTTTGATATTTAACCATATGCTAAGTATGGGCTGAAGAGGAATCCTTAAGACTGTCACTATCATCTGATAGTCGATTATGACAGTTGTGGCCATCTGCATAGTGATAAGAGCAGTATCTTGCTTTTATTAAATGCTTGGAAAGCACTTAATGAAGGCAGTTGTTGCTGTTCTTTTGCAGATGGGGAAACTGAGGGATGGGGAAGTTAAGTGAGTCACACGAGGTCATTTCCTAGTCCAGTGGCAGAGCCAGGTTCCTGTGAGGTGTCTAGGCTTTATCTCACATTTGCTGTGAAACTTGATTAGCTGCACATTGAAGCTACTTTTCCCAACCCATGCTAAACTGTACATGCTGGAGCCACAGCCCAGCAAGTTTCCAGTAGTTCTTACCAGAGATACTTCTGGTTTTATTTCCTGCTCCTGTGTAGGTATGGATTGTGTCTCTCACTATATATATATATATCCCACTATGAGGGCTGCAGAGCTGAGAATGTATTTGTGTACAGTCATGAAATGAGCCATCTAGGAAAAATAACAGTCATCCCTGTCTTCATCCCCTTTTCCCAAACCGGAATAAACCCAGTGCTTTTCAGAAAGCCTGAATCTGCCCAGGCATTCCCATTCTGTCACTCTGTGCCAGAAAGCCTGTTGTGATAGCCCTACGGGCAACTCAGATCAGCTTGTACCAAAGAGCATTTGGATCACGTGGGTTGTTTGGCATCCTCATGAGAGAATATGCTGCTGGTCTTGAATGATAGCAATTAAAGGTGCAAAGAAGTCATCTGTCTATTTGCTAGGGCCAATATCTAGTGTGGTCTCCTACTGTAATCTTGTGCTTTATCCACAACTAATTCTAAATGACTCCAGGAATAGCCACCACTTCCATTACCGGACCATTTCATGCACTGTTATAGTTTATTGTCAGATGGTTTTCAGCAATTAAATTCTAAATTGATTTCACAGTTGCACACGCTGTTTCTGTTATTTATTTTGGTCCTCACCTGTCTGAGGAAACGGGGTGCCTCTGTCTCTTCGTAAGTAGATGCTACTGTAGAGCTGAACAGAATATTTTAAGCGCCTGCAAAAATAGACCTTTACATAGAAATAGTGTGCAAGGCAGATATAACAGAGTTTAATTCTCACAAAGCCTCAGCAATAGTGCTGATGGATTTTTAAACGGGAATAATATTGTAGATCTTTTGCTAAGTGTCACAGCGCCTACGTTTTTCTATTTGTTCTGGTGTCCTGTAGGAAGGTGTGCTATTTCTCAACATAGAACAGAAGACGGAATTAGCTACCTGATATGGCTGCATTACTGCTCTGCTATTCACTTCCTGACTTCAGCTCAAGTGCCTACAGGTCCTATCCTGCTAAGTTAATGGGATCCTTTCTGATAAGGCAGATATGGGGCCAATAAACCATAACAACTTTATGCCTCGATTTACCCAGGTGTAAAATGGGAATAAAATTCCTCATGTTTTGTAAGACACTATTGAAAAAGCAAAAGGAGCTGACTGTAGAGTTAAAGCTACAGAGTAAAATACTATTAGTATTTTAACCCTCATGTCTCACCTCTTTTGAACAGGCACTTTCTGAGTACAAATCAGAACCCTAATAAAGTTCTTCTGCGCTCAGCGTCTCCCCTCTTGCCTAGTGTGCATGCTGGGGTATTTGAAAACCTTCTTTTTCTTCCATTTTTAGTTCTTTTTTTTAACATATGCCTTGATTTTCTAGAAATCATTCTGGTTTCAGTGAGAGCATATGTACTTTTCCCTGAAGAAAGTGTTCTCCAGGCCAAGATCGGCTTCAGGGCAGTTACTTTAGTGACAGGAAAAAAAGAGATATTGACACCAACTTGGCACAACGTCATTATTGTCATGCAAGCAGTTCCCCTTTATTATCAACATATCAAGAGAACAATTAAATTTTTCAAGGCAGGACTTCTAATCTCTACGATCAGATTCTTCACGGCAAGGAGGGGGTGTAAAAGTTTCTCTCTTGCTCTGTCTCTTCATGGCGCATGGTCCCAGCTGTATGACTCTGTTCATGAATATGCATGAAATCAGATATGACATTCCCCTGCTCCCATTAATAATCTTGTCATCTGACTTGTGCAGCATTAAGCTTCAGCCCGTGGCTCCTCATAGCGAAAGCAGCCTGGAGGAAAGGGAGGGAGGGGAGGAGAAAAAAAAAGGGCATGCCTTTTTTTATTGGGATTAAGTGCTTGAAAATTTTGGCAGGGGGTTGCCAGGAGAGTAAGGGGAGGGAGAGAGAGAGACGCACACAGGGACAGAGAGACGAGAAATCCTTCATGAATGCGCTGGCTTGTTAGAAGCCCAAAGCGGTGGGTGTAATGGTATGCGAGCTGACCTTGAATATAGCCACTGTGGGTTGCCCCAGCTTTTTTGTAAAAGAAGCATTTGCAGCAGAGGTTTGGATTTCAGGCTTTGCAGTCATCAATCATCTCAGCCTATTCTCCTCTTTGACAGCTCTGTACAAGGCCTGACATTTGACACCCAAGACCCCAGGACTTACACAGAGGCACAAGCTGAGGCCCTGGGGAGGACATAGGGAGCAGGGGGAGAAAAAAAATCAGAACAGGAGAAATGTTTTTCTTTTTGCTTTTAATTTTATTTTTAAAGAAGCTACGAAACAAATTATGACTGTAATAGGAATTGATTTAACAGAAGAACATTGCACTGAGTTCTGTTCCCTGCATTGTGCAGCTCATGCTGACAAGGCTGATCCAAAGAGCTGGGAGAGGAAAAGCGGGCTAAGGGGGATTTAGGGAGAGCAGGATGAGGCTCTTAGCCTTTTTCTACACACCCTGGTGTTACCAACCTACCAAAGTTTTATTCCATTTTGATGAAGTTAACCTGGACTTGATATGTCCCAATTCAAGCCAATCAGACCGATGAGTTCCCTGAGACACATGGACTTGTTGGAAGCCAGGATGGACCTAAGCCAGGTTGCCTAAATTTCAGCAAAGCTAGTTGTGAAATTGAGTATTTGCATTGCAATAGGGGCACTGGGAGTCTAAAGGGTGTGAAAAAAACCAGATATGACCTGTTAAAGTAGATAAATATTTTGGGATAAAACTCTTTGTCCAAGTCAGTGTTTACTTGAGCTGGCATGTTTTGACAGTTACAGTCTTATTAAGATAGTTTTTCATGTCTTTTATAATACAAACATAACAGCAATCATTCTTAACCTAAATTCTTTTGTGAGCCCACCCTTTGTTCTTGCATCCTTCCCTATTCACACAATCTTCTGTCCCTCATACCCACTTCTAGTTAGGAACAAGAAAGACAAGTTTGATATAACTAACCTTTATGTACTGTTAAACTACATATGAAACCGATTTATTGTGAAAGCCATCCATGGTTCCCCGCTATCTCCTTAGTCATAAAAAGGAAGGGAATTGGGGATTTGTAGAAGGATTCTGTTGCAGATGACTTTTGGCACAAGGAAATTTGACACGAGGAGCAGGGGGCAATCAAATATGTGAGTGTAAGTGGACGGGAAAGAACACAGGAAAGTATTTCTCCTCAGTGTTTAACTCGGCAGTGGCACATGGCATATTTAAGTTGATCTAGAAACAGGTGACAAGGACTCTCTGCTTTGTGCTAACTTTGGATTCAGCCCAGAAGTATGTATCCAGCCTGTGAATTTTGCTGACACAGGAAGTCAGGTTAAATACTCTGGATGATTTTCCAGGAATGTCAGGCTGTCCCTCAAGGACACTTTGGGTCATGAAACCGTTTATTTGAAAAAGTAGCTCTCTGTATTTTTCTCTATCTGAAAAGGCAGTAATTCTTCAGGAATTCGCCATTTTGATCTGTTGTGCATTTTGTTATCTTTCACTTCAAGTATTTTCTGTATGCCAGCCCTGATCCCACCCCCTGGGTCACACAGAGAGAAATGAACAGTTTGAGTGCATCATTTCTGAATCAAACCTTCAGAGAAGCACTTCCAGAGTAGTTAGCAAACTTTTGCTTTCCATAAACAAAACTGCTTGCTCCAATGAACCTTCCTGGAAAGGGGTCACAAATGATGTCAAAGGGAATTAGCAGCTTTTCATGTGAATGAATGTTTGCAAACAGTATTTGGCTGTCCTGCTTCAAACTCGTGATTACAGTTGCAGCTCTGCATAGGGAAAACCCAAGCTTGTTCTATAGGACACACATTTACTGCCTGCAGGGGTTAGGGATGAATATTTTTCCCAAGCTAAGTCCTCTGAGGATTTGAGGGTTGCCTTCCTCTGAAATATCAGGGTTTAGCCACTGCTGGAGGCAATGATACCAAACTTGATGGACCAATAAACTGATTCAATATGGCAATTCCTCTGCTTCTTGTATTTTCCAAATGGCTTCTGTGTGCACATGCCCAGGCAATGATTTATCGCCTGCTCTGGGAGACCCTCTTGAGTGGAAATGGGCAGGATCAAGCACATTGGCTGTGTTTGTGTGTGGATGTGCATATGTGTCTGGAGAGAGACAGATATCAAACAGCTGATTACTACTGTTTTCTTTCTCTGCTCTGGATTTAACCCAGTGTGGGACTCTTCTCCTTTACACTCGTTCCAAAATTTCATTAAATGTTACTTAAATTTCCAGGATTTTGACTTTTCCGGTTGGTGTTCAGGGTAAAGGAAAGAGTTAGAGGATAACTATTTGTGCTTTAAATGATTATTTCCCTCACTAATTTTCAGGTCCAAGGAAAACCCCACTAACACTTCTCCAGACTTCAAACCTGACACTTCAGTCTCTTCTTTTTTTCTAGTTCTGCACTCAAAATGAGAAATTTGCAATATTAGAAAGGAAAAGTCTTACTTTATTGGGAAATCCTCTGATCCGTAAAATAAGAGGATTGTGTTTTATTTTATTTTTTTCTCTTCTGTAAGTTTTTGAATAAGATTTAGCTTAGCTTAGCTGAAAAGACTTGAAAACAGAAGTTTGGAAATGTCATCCTGGGTGCAAATGATTTTTATAAAGCAATGAGTGAGGTACCACTACAACCTGTTGCTATCAATCTATTTTTGTGGCAAAGCTTCAAACTCCTCTGTTAGAGAGCTCAGAGCAGAAGCAGGTGCTGCCAGTGGTAGCACATCCTTTGGCCATGTCAGCATTGTTCTCAAGGTCCTTCCATCCCTCATTCAACTACAAATAGACACAGTCTTGAGGCTACTTATTAATCCAATATGCTTCTCATCTGAATCCAGTATCTTCACCTGCTTCCTGTATTTTCTGTATGATTATTAGGATGTTATATTTGTTTATGTAGCCCTTAGCTGGGCTCTTTTTAAAATTTGGAGTTCTGTTAATAAGTTCAATGTATAGGTTCCTATCAAGTACCTGAATATTGATTGGAAAGTCACAGAGAGGAAGAGGCTGTCCTTTTCCGTGAAACTCTTTTGTGGTTTTATATCCAGATCATTAGGATCCTGATGGACTTGCTTTGAGTTTTTACATTTGTTTGGAAATCAGAACTCCAGCTATAGATGTACAGGACTTGAAAAAAAATGGAAGAGAAGCAGTCCATGGACTGTAACTTGCATCAGATGCACCACACTAAAAGAACAGGTGAAAATAACATATGCAGTGCAAATAAATTAAGGGAAAGTGAAAAAGACTATTACGGATTGCAGTGTGCCTGGTTCTAAAGAGACTAATTAAAAAATGTTAATAAAGAGTAGTAAGAATTGTCTAGTGTTTAAATTCCTTAATTGAGACACAAGAGCTCAGCCAAAACATAAATCAAAGTATAAGTTTTGCTTCAGCAGAATACAATGAGAACCAATATGTTGTTATGTAGTACATCATAAATATCTAGGGATAAGCACTGGAGACCAAAAGAAGAAAAGATTGATCATTTTTATTTTACCTCTTCTTTTGTTGCCTTTTTTACTATTTCAGTTATGTTTTGCTGTATAAAAATGATTATTATTCTCCTCGTATGACTGCTATTGATGTGAAATGATGGTGTAAGTGAAGAGTACAGGATCCATTTCAGCAGCCAGGCAGCCTTGTTTGAGGTGCTATAGAGACTGGTGAATGAAGAGTCCTCGCACTGGTGATGAGCACAGAAACAAGTATTTGTGAAACCAGATTGACAATTCATCTGCAAACAGACCGATGTGACTTTCCCTCTCATGCCCCCACGAACTGGAACTGCAGCTGCGTTCAGCTTCATTCAAAACATTTCATCCTCTTCCCTTGCGCATGGGTGGGCAGTTCAGGATGCTAAATAGGACATTTTGACTGCTCATATCTGTACCTTGGGGCCTACCAGATCTGAGGGCAGTGGAGTGCCTGCTCATTTAACTTGCACAGCTGCAAAGCTTCCAGCACAAATGCTCCTCGAACGCTCTGCGCGGGGGCTGGATGTGACGGCACATCGCTTGGCTGAAGAGGGAAAATAGAGACAACAAACTCCCGAGCCTTAATAGAGAGAGCACCCTCCCCAAGCCTATGAGATTAAAGCAATAGATTTTCAAGTAGCCCTTCAGAGTGACTAATTTATATGGATATCAAGGATTCAGTTGGAAAATTAAAAAAAAGTAACTAGGGGAAAATATGGTGCTCTCTAAGTCCCAGTGGTATGCCACATTCATTTTACTAGAGAGTTTATTCTTTAGTACTTTCATGGATTGACATGAGGGAGGAATTCACATGTCAGGACAGATAAAATCTCCCTCCTGCCAAAGGAGTCTATTCAGACATGCATGTTAGTAGGTTGATAACTTATTCTGTATTGCAGAGGACTCAAAGATAGACATTTCTCCTTTTATCTCCATCTCTGCGCTCCCTGCATACTAAAGATATGGTGAAACAGCAAGATACATCTTAACTAGCCCTCTCAGAGAGCACTGACTTCTCCTAGCCTGTGCCAAGAGATGCAAACTTAAAGGAATAAGGTGTCACACAGACTAATAACAAACACATTAGCAATGTTTATGCGCATAATTTGAGCCCTGTGTGAATACTGTTTAAAAAAATACAAACCTTGGACTTTGTGGTTAATTTTTTAGCCAAGAAAAATGCAGTGCTCTCGTTTCACGTGGCTCTGCTAGAGGCATGGGAAATAGGTTGAGAAAGATGGGGGACCGGGACAAGTAAAATGTGTTGAAGAATCCATCCTTGAAACGCTTTCCAAATACTAATGAAACTTTTGTGTTTTTTTGGGAGCTAGGCCCATTCTCCTTCTAAAGACTGGGGAATTCAGTCAAACAACTTTAAACCTTGACCAGAGCAGTAGAAGTATGTCTGCTCTTCAAAACGAAATTAAAATTCAGGAATGTTTAGTCTTATGCTTAAGCTGATCATCTCCATTTCGTGTACTTTTGATTTTTCTGGGGCCACCAAATGGTATAATTTTAGGATACTTGTTATTTAAGAGTATTAAATTATGTGAGTGTCATTCCTAAGGAGTCACGTTTAAAAAATAGGGGATAAAGATTCTCCAGAGTGCAGATCAGAGCATATCTGAACTGCCCCTTGGCAGAAGGACTTTTCTTTTTCTCCTTCTTCTTCCAGTGATGGTGCTGGGAGAGCAGCCTCCTTCACTAGGCGCTGTGGGGCTTCCTTCCAACTCAGTTCCCAAAAGCAGATTCTTACTCTTTTTTAGCAGCTCATATACGTAGATTGAGATTAAAGTGGTTTAGAAAGTGTTTTATATAGATTTGTATACATACCTAAAATATTTGCCTAGATGTATCTTATCTGAACTCCTGCATGGATCTGAATTTCCCAGGCTCGAACCACGCTTTGTGTAAATCGGTGTTGTCTCACTGTCTTTGACTAAGCTTATTTACGTCAGCTCTGGAATTAGTCCCCTGTATTCCAGCCAGCACTTAGCTGCAAGAGTCAAAATAACATGGATATGTACTGTTTTCCTGTTATCTCTAGCCTCTCTATAAACAGAAACTATTAGAAATACTGTGAGAAAGCTATCTTGTGAGGCTTGCTCCCCACTTAAGAGTTTTTAGATGGATATCTGACAAGAATGTGCAGTTATACCAATCCTCAAACTTCAGCATAGTTTTCTTTGCTTTAGCAGTAATTCATTTTGATTTGCATAGCAAAAGCACCCCAGCTATGAGCTCTTGTAGTTTCAGAGGTCTCAAAAACCATATTTTTCAATTTTCCTTTTGCCTCACCATTTTCATATATTTCCAAGCTACCTGAAGGGAAAAATATAAGAAAAATAAAAACACATTAAAAGTGTCCCCCCCTCTCCCCACCCCCCCCCCCCCCATTTTTTTCCTGTGGGAAATGTTGTCTATAGTGCAGTCCTTTCTAGAGAATATTTTCATTCTACCTAAGGTCTGACGCAACAGGCTTCATTTTGGAAATAATAAGCTTTTTCCAGACAAGATTTAGTGAAGTAATGACTCAGAGGCACAGACAGACAAGTGGACTGTTTGTTTCATCTTAATTATTTATGTGGTGTTATCCTAACAATAATATATTATGACATATCTTCCAGTGAATTCTCCTCTGTTTGTGTATCACTTAATGTGAGAGTGAGACTGTGAGAGATGGCATCTCAGCATGGATAATTATACAGAAAAAGTTAAGAAAGAGTAATATAGCTGACCAATTTAAATTCAGTCATACATAATATAAATTCTGCAGTTGTTTCTTTATTAAAGTTTTCTTTTCCTATTGCTATTGACCAACAAATTCTTTGATGTTTTAAGAATATTTTAGACAAAGAGATTTCAGCAAGGTGAGCTCAAAACTGTGATTTCAGCTTTGAATTGTTCTTTTCTATTGATCTTCCTGTGATTTACAGCCATTTCCCATAAGAAAGTTCTTTCCTGCTTTATGTCAACCAAAATTGGGGCACAGTTTCATCCTTACGAAGAGTACCTGCTTTGTGTCCCTTGTGAAGGGAGATTAGTCTCTGGCTTTGGGAATTTGTTGCCTGTTGGCTCTCTTCACCATGAAACCAACTAAAAAAGTTCTGCATGTTTCTAGGTAGAATTGCTTGGAGATTTGTAAAATGATTTTGATCTTGGACCTGAGCCTGCCATTAAAGTGCTTGACTTGCCTTGACCACTGTAATTTTAGAAAGCTGACCCTTCTCCCTTGCAATTTACACAGTGTTTTTAGCCTAATGCAGAATTTCCCTCTTCTGCAGCTGGGAAGAGAATATCCATCATTTCCAGATGTGGACATATGATCCAGGAGGCAATTGAAGGGATTTTGGAATCATATGGTTTGGCTTATGGATTTGGATTGGTCAAGAGAGATTTGCCTGAAATCCTTGAGAGACCGTGGCACCTCTCTGACTCGGGAGGCATTTTAAAATAAAACCCAAACTTAAATGCATTTTATAGAGAGGCTTAAAACTTCTAAAATATAAATCTCAAATATTTATATGTGGGCTGCAATGGAACAGAAGTTACGACCTCATATGTGAATGTCTAGGATTTGTTTTTTTCCTTCCACCAGCCCACCTGGAATGACTTTAGCTTTCAGCCTTACCTCAGGCTGTACCCAGGTTAGCTCCCAGTGACTTATGACTCCATCAATCTGCACAGATATGTGCTGTACTCCTTCAAGGGAAGTAGTTCATCTTCTATATGACTGCATCCCCACCTCTTCCAAAGTTCAAAGAACCCAGGACAATTGCTTATTCGAACGGGCTTCCAGTTAGGATTGAAGATGCTCTCCCTGCCTCCCCATGTGAATCAGAACTTTCTGGTGAACTTTGACAGAGACAGAAACTTTCAGCGTAGTCCATCCCCTCTTGAACTAGAAAGACATGAGATGATGGTGATGAAATATCAGGTGAGATTGTTCAGTGTGTTTTAAGGAGCTTTGAACTGGAAATGGATCAATTTAGAGCTCTTTTCTGAAGTCAGAGTAGCACATTTTTTACGATCCATTTCCCATGAACTAACAACTGTTCCCTATCCAGCAGACAGTTTACTTGTAGCTATTTTGACTTGCATTATTCCACTTAATGAAGATAAACATAAGTCAGACACAGGAAAGCCACAGAATGAGTATGAACGGGAAGTGTTCCAAGTATTCAGCATTTGCTAGGCAAAATTGGCCAGTAATTCCTTTTGCTTTTCACTCAGGATAAAAATCCCTGAAAGATAATCATCATCATTGTTTGAACTAATATAGCACTTTTATCCATTGGTCTGAGAACACTTCCCAAAAATTAGCTGGACTGAGAACAGCCTTGAGATTAGTTTCATATTATTTAAAATACACATTTTATGGACAGACAAGCTCATGGGTCACCTAGAGGTACCATGACTTCGCTTGAGTCACAGAGTCAGAAGACTACAGAAGATTTCTGACTGCCATTTCTATGATTTCAGTGACACTGCAAAGGATACTTATTGTTGCTCATTCGAATTGCTTAAATTATTCATATTATAGTCACTATAGGGATGAACATATTTTCTGCTTACATGCAGATTTAAAAAAAATATTCTTTATCAGTGATTGTGCGATTGTTGCTTTTTCTATATGCTACTCTCTTCAGTCATCAGACAACTTCTTTGGGGAATTTGGTTTCTTTATTAGTAGGTCCATGGACAAAAAAAGTTTTTTAGTCTTCTCCTGCTCATGTTTCACTAATGACAATAAGTAGACAGTGATGTGCATACTGAAATCGTTTGCCCAGGCAGCCTAAATAGATCATGCCCTTCCTCGAGACTTGAATCTCTACCCTACAAACAGCACCATATGGTTAATTTTTAAGCCAACTGATCAAGTGTTTAATAAAGCAGAGGCTGAGGGGATGAGGAGGAGAAATGCCTTCCATGAAAGCCATTGTTCTGGTGGGCTGAATCTCTTAACCCTTTGTAGCGTGGCAGGAAGAAATCCATGGGATGGAGCTTTGACTCATGAGACAGGAGTGGGAGAGAAAGGTGTGCATCAGCTTGTGGGTCAAATGCATCAAAGATGTTATTTATGTGTTACACTGGGATAGTTACTGATTTATAGATCCAGTGAAAAAAACACTGATCTGGGGATTAGGATCTCCAGGCTTTAGTCCTGATTCTGTCATATGTAGCTGTCTGACCTTGAACATTTAACTTTCCTCTTCTATTTTATCCACACATCTTCAGGCCAAGGTGCCTGCAGAGCATAACCCTATTGCTCAGGGCATCTCATTCTGAAAACAGATTTACAGATTCTGCCTCCAAAATTTATACAAACCTTGACCTGAATTGGGACAATTAGGTTTTTTGAATTACAGCAGCACAATGTTGACATAGAACTGGAATCACATAGTGGGGCAGGTCTCAGTGTTTTAATTAGGTAGCTTGCAACTACCTCTTGATTTTTTCACATAAAGTTAGATTTGAAGCAGATGATCAAAATTTATTTATGCATGCATTCAAACAAGACAGCATTGTAACTGAGAAAGCTTAAAGTCTTGTGTTTAAAAAAAACCCCACGTTATTTGGGAAATGAAGTCATCTGCAGAAAAAAATTACCCACACAACAACAAAACAGCCTTCCAACTCCTGTGTTTTTAGATTATAGCATGCCATCTTTAGTATTTATTTCCCTAAGAGCTTGCCTTTTTTTAACAGATGTATACTCCCTTCATTGGTGTTTATTTAAAACCCTGCCAATATATCTGAAATCAGCACATACTGAATGTTGATGCACCACCTTGCCTAATTGACTTAGCTGGAAAATAAACAGTGAAAGGCTATTTCAGCAGCAAACTGGTTGATACAGCTACTCATTCCCTACCTTTATCTATGTACCACACAAGCAGACAAGCACCTGATATTACAAACACAAGGTTGTTGCACGTTTTCTGCAGTCTTTAGGATTTTAGGGACAAACTTGGTATTGGTGTCACTGTCACCCCTTGAATCAAAATATGACATTTTTATCTCTGCTGCCCTAAAAGCCTTGATAACATCCAGAAGATGCCATCAGAACCATGAGAACTTATTAAAAGTTGTTTTAAAAACAATAGGCTCCTGCATATTCGCAGTAAATAAGGATTATAAGGCTATTCACGCAATGTGAATAATTTGCTGCTAATAATATTGACACTCAATCTGTCTGCAAAATGTCTCTGTTAACAGGAAACAATCACACTGGGAGGTGTTAGGAAGATTTGCAGTGCAGTGGTAGAATGAAGAAATTAAAAACTGACTGGAAAATGTATTAGAAGTTTGAAAATTTTATTTTTTCTGGCTTTTTAATATGAAATCAGAAAATAAATAATAATAATGTATTATTTGAAGAGAAAATTAGATTTCTGCTAATTTTACTTTTAAACAATCATTTAAGTTGTTTTACAAATGAGACACAACTTGGAATATATTGGTAAAAAAAAAGGCAGAGACATAAAATAGTCCAACAGGGAAAAAAATATAAAAGGAAATTTTTGATCATGGTGGTACTGATCACTGAACTGAGACATGACAAAATTGGATGAAGTGTTTTAGGAAGAATTGAAAACGAAAGGCTTTAGCAGAAAGGTATAAAGGACTCCTACAGAAATTGATATTTCAGTTTCATGCAGGATATGCTCCTTTCACACAAATTTTACTTTGTATATTATCTTTCGTTCAGCTTTTCACCAAATAAAATGATTATTCATGGGAAAATATTTAGCAGATGAAAATGACCATTTTCAGTGGAGTTGGGTTAGGAACTGATACATCTCTTTGAAGGAATTTGAAGGAATACTTTGGGGGTTTTGCATTAAAGATTTTCTATCACATATTTCAGAAGTTAATATTTATTTTTGTTAATTTAATAAAAAGGTTGCTCATCTGAAGCTTTTTTTAAACCCTTATCCATCATATCAGGGTATTAAATGACTACAGATTTTTTCCACTGATATAAAAGTGTCTTAGTGTATTTATGCTGTATATGTCCTTTATTAGAATTGGATTTTTATACCATATCATTAAAAAAGAATATAAAAATAATAAAATGACAAAAGATTGATTTTCCATATGTCTTTGGTCAGGAGGAATTTTTAACTTTAAAATAGTAAATCAAAAATAGAACACAGTAAAGAAGAGCCTTTGACTTGGTATGAAAGAAGTCGGTTTTTTTAGAACTTTTATTGTATTTAAAGGAAAAAAAGTTTTCTGTGTGTTACTGAATGTGACCCAGATTTTTTTCAATAATTTTCTTTTGCTTTTATTTTTTATGAACTTTCTTTGATAAAATTTTTCATTATCAAAATAATCACTAGGTGTACATGCAATTTAGTTTAGGTTTCTTTTTTTTAAAATGTTCTCCAGTTTGGCATATTCTGTAATTGCTTACTACTCACTTACTCACTGACAACATTCCTCTTCTTATAATGAATCAGGAGATTTTTAATGGCTGTTCATGGTCGACACTGAGAGAACATGCATGTCAGACAAAACGATATCCATGTCCTAGAGTGTCATTTCCAAGTTTTTACTGATAGTACAACTTACTGTGTGCATTACATACATGATAAATAAAAGAACAGAATCAGAGGAAAAGGAATAATTTTTCACTCTCAATATCAGTTTTCTAGAGCTTAGAATTGAGACAGAAGAGAGCCCAGAAAACCTTTCTAATTCTATGCTAAAAGGCAGGAAGCTCTTGGGTTAAGGTAAGAAGAAGAATAGAAAGCTGTGCTGAACTCCTGAAAAGTTTAAATTTATATTGATCATCATGTGATGGGCTGAATGGCTGTTCTGAAGATATACCTGTGTTTGAAACTTTCTTTGAACACATGGGCAAGGTGCTGCCAGATAGGAGAAAATTGTATCCCATCAGGAAATGACCAGTGTGAGAGAAGGTTATGAGTTTATTAACCTGATGAATAAAAAAGTAAATATTTGGTATAAAACCTGTCAGAGATTACACTTGTAAAACTTCTAATTCAGCCATTTCCTCTTAGAGCTGTCAAAATATGTCTTGGATAAGTTAATACAACGTTACACATTGCAGAAGCTGTTGCTCTAACCTGAAGTTCAATCATTTCTTAGAGCAATTTTTTTCTTCCTCGCCAACTTGTCTTATCAACAGCCTACCTTTGTGTCTGCAGGCTGCCTTCTCAACTCTTTATTTCCATAGCTCTAACCTCTGCACTATGTTTTCAAAATGTTTTCAAAATGCTTAAAACCAATTCTTAAAACAATAGCAACTTGATGGGTAATTACCAATGGACCTCAGGAATGAATTTTTCTCATAGACTGGAATTTCACTGGCGTCTCTGCAGCCTGTCTCCTCTTTTTAATAGCATTTCTGGAGAAGGCTAGAGAGGGAATCATGGCCCTGATGCAAATTTAAACTGAAGGAGGCAGTAGGTGGAAAAGGTGCAGTCACCTCCCACCTTTGCTCCCCTCACATGAGTCAAATGACAACATTTTGTTATGAAAATTGAAGATATTGGACAACCCTTGCCTACAAAATTTTCAGCATTGAGAAAATAAAATAAAAAGCAGCTGGAGAAGATTCTTTTTATTTAAAACCAAGTAGACCATGTTAAAATCCCTCCCTTGCTCTCACTAACTCTTTGCCCTCTAGATGAAGAAGGATTTATCTCATACATTTCAAAAAAGTCACCTCTCTGTAACCTACAGTTCATTCAATCGAGGTTTAGCGTAAATAATCAGTATGGAAAACACCAATTGGCTTTGAAGAGCCCCTGGATTTAGGAGGAACTCACTGCTCATGTCTGTGCAGCTCCTCAGGGAAGCAGAGGAAGGAGAATGTGTCTTGATTTACACTGCCCTATTTCTCGGCTCTGCCAGCCTCTCTGCTCTGTCCACTTCACTACCATCAGATGCAGGGAGACAAGCATATGGTGTTTACTTCTCTGACTGACATGTCTCTGGTTTTCCTCACTCCTCGAGAGAATCCTCTCTTGCCAAGTCAATTTGCAAGGGCTTGGATGTAGCCATGGCCCTCTCGTTGGGATCCAAGCTATTCCTCATTTTCCCTTGGCAAATGTTAGTAGAGGACAACCTCCCTCCTCCTTACAAAATTAGTGTTTCATGGAGGGAAACTCAAATCCAGAGAACAGCCTGACCCTGAGTGTTCTTTTGCACCTCATTTGTGTGGGGCTGTGCAAAGATGTCACCCAGAGGCCGTGGCAGCTCCTCGTGCTGATCCTGGGGGCTGCAGGGGAGTACAGCAGTCAAGGTCCCAGGTGAGGCACTGCCAAGAAATCCTTGCCAAGGGGCTGTGGACAGCCACTGGCACTGCTGCTGCAGCTGATGAAGACTGAAATGAAGAAGAGGTGCCAAGGAAAGGATTTGCATTTGCTGTAGGTTGTGAAGCTTAAATGGAGTTTGTCTTGGGAGCGGTTTTAATATCCCAGGGAGACTTGCTCCCCATGTGGAGACATAAGCTGGATATGTTTTGGGATGAAAATTGAAAAAACAAACACAAAAACTCCAGTCTCTTTTAAGATGAACTTGCGCTTTATTTCTTTTATTTTTCTCCTTCTGTCTCCTCCCTCCTTTTCCTCTCTCCCTCCCTCCAACACTTTGATCTGGTGGTAAGGGCATCTTTATCACTCTTATCAGCTCCCCAGTTCTTGGCTGTCCTTTTGAAGTGTGACTTCCTGCACCCAGTGTTCAAGAAAGGATACTGGGTACTGCAGGTTTCCTGTTGCTTTTCCTCTGTATCTACAAGTTTGCTTTGCTTTCCTTCCTGTTTTTCTGTTTCATTTGTTTGTGCTTCCCTTCAATGATCAAACCTACCTCTCTCCCTCTGACAGGTTCTCCCTCACTTGTAGATCATTATCACTCATCTATTTTTCTTCTCCAGCCTCTCAGTGTGATCATTCCCTTTTCTCTACTGTGCCTCATCCTTTCTATCCTTTCTTTCTTCCTTCCTTCCTTCCTTCCTTCCTTCTTTCATCTGTTTGTTGAGATTTTTTCACAACTGATTAGTTTTGACACATATTTTCTGTTCTTTCTAAGATGTTCCTTAGACTTGTTTTAGACCCTTGACTGAACTGAAGAAAAGCCTGAAAATGAACCAGAAATCCTTTGGGATTTTGTCCAAAGAATGCTAGAGTTAGAAGCAACACTAATTGACTCAATGGGATTTAGGGTGAACTCCCTGTTCTTTCTGTCAGCAAATCTTCTGAACATTTGCTAGTCTTTCCAGATCTCTGCTGATGGTAGTTTGCAATCTTTGACATGTTATTAGTTTGAAGGAAAATCTTCATAGAAAGTTTGTATTTTTTTCTTTTATTTGCTAAGAAAAGGAAGGCTCTGAAGAGATATTTAGCCTTCAAAATGAGTAAATGTAATTCCATATTTCACTACAGGCTCTAAATCTGTGTTGGGATTTTCCAGATCTATGATGTATGAAATAATTCAGATGGTAAAACATTATTCAGGGGCTTCCCAATTAGTCCCACAATACCTGTTTGGGGGACTGAATAGCACTGAGGCTGTTTTCTCTGCTTTTAAGCAGGTTTTTGCTTTCCATGGGGAGGTGATGGTTCAGTTAAGAAACTCCACAGCCAAGAGTTTAGGCTTTCTCATGCACCAGCACTATGTGAGTGCATCCAGGCACAGGAGGAGTGAGGGAAACTTAATTTCAGCCACAATGCTGATCTTTGGCAAACGAGTGGTTTTATGGTGCTTCATGCAGCTCTGTTATTTATTTATTTATTCGAACAGATCCAGCACAGTGCCTTAATGGGTGATCTGGGCTATGGCATTAACTCCTCCATCCAGCTGGGCACAGATTTGCATCCTGCTGCCACCGGGCAGGGTAGGATCTGAGTTTGCTTGCTGGGTATGGTGTAGCTCTCAAACCCAGCTGAGCTGTAGCTTACCAGGGGATACTTCCCCTCTTGGAGGTACAAATGGCAGCTGCTTTAGGCAATAGGAGATGGCCTTGCATATCCCTGCTCTGTCAGGGAACATACTGTACTTTGCTCTCACCAGATGCTCATGGTGCGTTATCATCCTGTTTTCACTCTAGGAATCATTGGCTGAAAAAGCACTGGGAAGGCTGAAGGGAAAAGTGAATACATATTTTGTAACATAAGTTTATTGCAGTATTTACAATCTGATCTGAACCAAAATTCTCCTATCCTAAGATGACTTTCTTCCAAACCTTTCTGTGTTATTTCAGTCCAATACACAGACATGCTTAATACCATGAAAATATCAAGTCTTTGCCTCTCCCTTATCTTTGGAAGGAAAAAAAAGTGAGTGAATAGTTCTAGAAAGTTTTTTTTTTTCCTTTTCATTTAATTATTCTTGACCTATCGGAATATAAGTACAAGAATAAGAAGGGAAAATAAGAGGAAATAAGAAAACATGAAAAAATAAAATGGGATCAAAACTTCGAATTTCAACTCAAATCTCTCCCCTCCTTTGATAGGTCACAGAGCCCACGAGGAGCTGTTCTGTAAGATAACATAATCAGCATGGAGGGAGGCTGAAAGGCTCTGGGTTATAAACGGGAAGGGGATTGCTGCCTCTGCACAGGCTGTTTTCAGGCATCGAGTCTTTTCTGTTGTTGTTGTTGTAGCTGTGTGGCAGCACAAGACAAAAGGGGACACTGCAGCTTTCGAGCTTTCAGGACTGCGGGCTGAGGAGGAAAGGAGAGAAGAGCATGATTGATGGAGTTCTGGTTGGCTTATAAAGGGCAGCCGGGAGTGCAGGGAAATAATCAGGGAAAAGGGCGTCCCATACTGGCGCTCTCAGAAGGGAGAAATGAATCCTGCACCTCTGCATTATTAAGTTGTCAGGCGGGCTGATGATGAAAATCTGAAGGTCAGGCATAACAAGAAGCACCTTATGGGGGGATCATGACCTTTCTGGAAGTGCTACACTCATGTTTATCTGCACCTAACCCTTATCCACAATTCTTCATTTGATAAGAACATTGGGAGAAGGGATGGGGAAGGGGGGAAGGGAGAGGGAAGTCCTCATCGTATGTATAAGCAGTGTGTGAAATTAGGCTTCCTGTGAAACTGATTGTGGATGCTCAATTCACAGTGAAAGATAATAAACCAAAAGGACACACGAGGGATGCAGGCAGAAATTGTTCACTACAGTGGAACTCAATAAAGGGAACAAGAGCTTTCCTAAATGACAAATTTGGTACAGCGGTGCTAAAATCAGGATTCTCCCTAGTACCACTGCAGCAATTTGCTCTCAGCTCTACCACTTTTTATTTACTTTGGAAGTCCTAATAATGTTAGAGAGTGGCTTTTTCATCTATTTATTTATTTATTTCTCCCCAGCAATGTTTATTCTTTAACTGCTTACTTTAAACCAAAGAGTCAAGGTGAAGGACAATGAAACGTTAGATTCCAATTGATTTTTCCTCTTTAGTTTCCATATCAGAAATGAGTATAAATATAAATATATTCCAGGGTTAGACGCCTGTCCTGTGTGCGCCTTATTGACTGCTTTAATAAATGTCATGACCCCTCCTGCACGTGCGTGCACACACTGGCTCACACATGCTCGCAATCAAAGAGGTGGAGGCATTGCTCGGGTATAAATGCAGTAATGATGGCAGTCACACAGAAAATATTCCAAACCTAAATCTGCTCTAAGAACGTGCTAATAAGCTTTTTATTTCACCCCAATTTACAGCATCTTGATTGTGCTTTTCAGATCCGTGAAGTATTTAAAGCATGACAAAGTACACTTGTGGAAAAGTGAAGTCAAACAAGACTTCATAATTATTGCAATATATTCACTTTTCATGCATAATCCTTTAAATTAGCAATACAATATATCACCTCTACTGCCACTAGAGGCTAATGCACCTCTATTGAAAGCTGTGTTAAGGAAAATTATGTCCTATCTGGAAAAGTCACATAACCTTCCAAAATATTTAATGACAGTAGGTTCCGATCCTGTAACTTTTGCATACTCAAGTAGCATCATTAGCCTTGATTTTCTTACATCAATGGACAATAACCTATTAACTTTAATGGATTTACTAATACACATTGATGTGAGATCAGAATCAGTACCTTTGGGACATCTTATTTAAGGATTACCAGAACAGCAGGAAAAGAGATATAATACACAAACTAATGAATACTTTTATTAGATGAATTGTGTGATACTGGAACCCATCAACTGCCTTTAAAATGACTCTTTAATGAACAGGTGACACTGAAAAATACTATATTGTCGATACAGCACATAATGAACCTTCTGTATCACATAAAAATGAAAGAAAGGTTTTCTATTTCTACTGCTTAAGTGATCCAATTTATCTATTTTTACTCTTCTGCTCTCCCATGTGCTTCCTATTGCTGGGCTTTACATACCACTTTCCATATTCTATTAAAAAACCCAACTAATAACACCTGGGCTTTGCACAGTGACTTCCATCTTCAGATCTAGTACTGATCCATGGTGGAGGTTTATACCACTTATTGCTGAGGAAATGAGGGCATGGGAAATGAAGTCCAGAGCCACTGAGAAACTAGTGGCAGATCCTAGGTCATTTGTTGTTAAATTGGATGGCTTCCCCATTTTGAACTTTTTTTCTGTGGGTGAAACAGTATTATTTTAGATGGGTGGTGCTGAACTATGGTTTGGGTTTTGACCTAGGCTTTGGGATGGTTTTGGTGGCCATATAGTCATATACCCTCAGCAGAAAAATCCTCCTGGAGCACATTTTTATTTAGCGTGAGCAAGGGTTGCAGAAGACAGGTTGAATCTTAGGTAAATCCCTTTTGACTAACAATATTTGCAGGAGCATTTGAATCTGAGAGCCCATGGGGGTGTAAAAATATACTTTGAAGGTCATTGTGTGGGGAGATTTGCCTCCAAGCAACAAAGCCCATGAACCACTCCAGTTTTTCTACACAACAGCAAATCTCATGTTCCAAGGGGGGTGGGAATTGATAGCAGATTGGCCTTTCTAAACCATTTGGCCATTCCCAAAAGTTTGCCTTCATAAGCAAGCCTCTACATCCACTGTGATGTGATCATCATGGCAAAATAAATTTGTCTCAGCTCATGTGTGTTCGTTCAATATTGTACTTGTTTGCTCTGTATAATGTGAGCCTCCCAAAACACTGCTTGGAAGCAAAAGACGAATGCGAGGAACCGTACAGAATTTTCACAGCTTTGTCCTTTGTAGAACCACACATAGATTACTTCACCCTTTTCTGTGGTGAAAGCTCCAATTTAAATCCTTTTCTGCTAACCAACCCTCATTTCTGTGAACTTCAGCATCTGTGAGACTTGTGAGAGATTTTATTATCTTTTGAGACTTTTCCCTCCTCCTCCTGTCATCAAAATTGGAACTGGCTGATAAATGAGACAGAGAAGCATGATCTCATAACATGGTTTGTTAGAAACAGAAGCTAACAGATAATCTGTGTAAAAGCTGGTGGCCAAATCAGATTTTCTTACAGATTTCAGAATTGCATTATTTTATATGTTTATATGACACATTCTTGTTATTGCTTACCTTAAAATATCACGCCAGATATTACTAGAAGTCACATGCTGAGGGTTTTTTGCCCCCCTTTTTTTTCTTTTGTATTGCATTGTTATGTTGATATGACTTAGGAAGGCCTTGGCTGTCATGTATCCACACTGGCAGCATCTTATGGAAAAGTGTGGAGCCAATAAAGTAGAGTAAGATACTGATGTCAGAAAAACCTACAACCAAACCATCCCCAAACACAAAGAGCCTGATTTTATGCAATGCAGAGGACAAAAGTAATGAAAAAGGTTACTTAATAGTTGCTAGTTAGATGTGGCAAATCTTACGGTAGATCTTAAACTTAATGAGTCTGAGGTAAGGAATAAAGACGCCTTTTTCTTCACAGCATCCAAAAGAATGAGTGATGATTTCCAGTTGAACTCCCCTAAAATCACATCTGGCCAGAACTCGGTGGGCAAATTTTCCTCACATAATGGATTATTTTTAGGCCAAATTCAACTTTCATTGAAGGAAATGGAAATATTTTCATTGACTTTAACAGATTTTGATTCCAGGATCTCTATCTAGTAAGCTATATAAAGTTCTGGATAATCAAGGAAAGGGCATTTAAACGGTTTTTTGTAGTGGCTTTGAAACCCTTACAGGATCGCAAAAATCAGCTCTATTTTTTTTGATCACACCTGACATTTTAGAACCTATTAATCAATAACTCGAACTGAAACTCTTTATACTGTCAAAAAAAATGCTAGATGAATTTAAAAATAGCTCCTGAGAAAGGCTTGCCACCAAGCATTTCCACTGTTGTTTTTCAGCTGCACAAAGCAGGACTATACTGCTTTAGTGATGACTGTTTTTACTCTTTGTTTACAAAGCCTGCATTTTAAACTGTGATAATCCCCTAAACTAGATGCAAGCCTCAGAGGACTGAAAGCTGGCATGGGAGATGCCAATCCAGGTGTGGTGCTCTCTTCAAAGCATGATGGAAGCCATGGCTGAGTTACAGGGTGGCAGATGCACGTCGCTTGGCCAAGTTGCTGCTAAAAATGGCTTTAATATCAAAACATGACAGTCTACAAGCAGCCAGTTAATCCTTCACATGGGCCAAGTGCCTGTTGTGAGTGAGGAGGGGCAAACCTGATGGAGGAGACTTTTATTTTCCCACCCATCTCTGTCACAAAAATAAAGAAAAATCCTGTCTGCTCCTTGTTCCCTATTCTCGGTCTTAAATCTCTTCATCTTCAGCCTTCCTGCTACTCTTGCCAGTCCATTTCTCATCTCCCATAATGTCTATCCTTGTTGATGGTGTTTTCACCCATGTGGTTGCTCCTAGTTCAGTTTTTCAAGGAGTCAGAAACTGCTGTTTGTGTTATGTTTCTCATCACAGAGGTGTCTTATACACTGTGGTCTCAGCCTTGGAAACCTGTGGCCTTGATTTTTTTTTTCTTTGTTGTTGTTGTGTTTTTTTGTTGTTTTTCCTCAGTCAAAAAACTGTATAAACCCATTTAAATTGAAAATACTTTTACTATTTGTGCATGGAGTCAAATTCTATACATAGGATACAGGAAACTGAACATCAAAACCAGCAAGAATATTTAAGGAAAAAATACTGAACACTCTGCTGTCCTTTGAATTTCCATGATACATAATATGTACGATTCTCATATCTATGGAGGAAGTTTTCTATCATGGTTTGTGTATTGGATAAAAGCATATGACTGAGGTTGACCACAGGCTGTGAATTAATACAAGGTATGTAGTTAATCTGGTCAGTCATCTGTATGTTGGGTCAACAACCAGCATTATTCTTCAGGGAGTAACTGCCCACCTTGGAAAATGGTTTGGTTGTGTCCCTAAGGTGCTCTCTTCCAGCATGTGTAATAAGCACAACTCTGGTAAGGAAAACCAACAGGAAGTTTTCTACTGGAGACAACTTTCATTTACGTTACAAGAATCCTGGAAAATATGATCTGAATGTTGGATTTGCTGGGGACAATTTCAGGCATTTCAGGGAATAGTTTAGGATTTGGTGTGAAAATGTCTTTTGGTTTCTGGGAATATGAAATTGTTCCAGTGAAAATGTGTTTTAAATTGGAAGCTCCTGGCATAGGGACCAATCCTGAGATTTTGGGAAGGCACACAACAGACAGCATTAGAACATTATGTTGAACAGGATTCTAATACAAAGATTGATTTTACATCCATGATGTGGAGCCTTTACCTGGATTTGCTAATCCATTTGGCTGTGGGAGACAGAAATCTTGTGTCATTTTTCTACATAACTATAACCTCCATCACTTCTTTCCTAAATGGGCTACACTATTAAATGCATCTTTTTTCCCTCATGTCTCTTCCAAGATAAAAACTATGGCTCCAGTTAGTGGCAGTGCTGGGATTAGAATTTGATGCTGTCTCATACAGAGATTGACATAAATATCAAAGAGAGGAAATCTGGATTAGATATAAGCAAATGTATACAGAGACTAAAGGAAAAACTACTCCAAAATCACACTCACTCCTTCAGAGTCTACTGATCAGAAACCTGTCTGACTTTAGTTTCTATAGTAGAAATGAACACTGGAATTTTTACAAAATCATCTCATGTAAGAAAATCAGTTGCTGGCCATCCTTAGAGGAGCGGAATAGTTTAAACAGTGTTTTCATTATAGTGCTTTTACTGGGCATTATTTTCACTATGGAAAATCCTTTAGAATTAATGGGAATTGATTTCAGTGGCCTTTGACATATTACTGAAAATAATACGGCAAAATACAGCCTGTCCCTCTTACCGCTACGTAAAGGCTTTAACTGGGAAAGCAGTTTACAATGGTGCCCCCATGTAAGGCTTTATTCAAAAGATTTTACGCTTGATAACATCTGAGCCATAGGAGCTGTATGTGGGGTTTAGCATCTTAGCAGCTGCAATTCTTAATCCTGATTCCGTTGCCTCCATATTAAAAGCTCCATGGTCACAGGACAGCAGCTTTGGCCACTCCACATTGTCATTCATTCCTGTCCCCCACACGCGTGCCTGACCATATAGGAAAATGAGTTTACAACCGACTACGCCTATGGGACTCCCGGAGGGATACAATGCGAGAGCCTTTACTAGTGGTGGAAGGACCCTCAAAAGGTTTGAAAGTTTGGTAAGTACATCCTTAACCAAACTCTTTTGACCTTTATTCAGATTTGTTTTTGGAGAAGGGCAAAGGGTTGGGCCAATTCTTGTTTCACCCAACTGGCTTGTCCATCTGAGGGCTATGATTAATCACTGAATCGCAGCCATACTTTGTTTTGGAGGCTGGGTCCCAATCCAGCAGAGCACTAAACTTTAAGCACATGACTAATTCTTTAAAGTCAAAGGGATTACTCATGTGCTGAAAGTCAGCTGCATATTGAAGTAGTTTTCTAGATCAGGCCTTGAGGGTTTAGGGAGCATTTATATTTATTGTACAGCGGCACCAGGTTCCTTAGTTTCCCTTTGCATCACTTTGGTCCTCCTTGTTGCCTGGGAATTTTCTTTACAGCAGGGATGCAAAGAGGCAGTGGGTATAGTTTGGAGCAGGACTTCATCCCCTCCCAAAATGTGGGATTGAGAACTTAGTGTTCAGTTTTGTAGACTTTTGAAAAAACAGGTAGATTCAGAATCTAGCCACCTTCACATTTAGGGAAGTTTCTTATCTGTTCTGTATCATCTGATCTTGACACACAAGTAGTTTATGCTGTCATGCGTTTATTTCTTGATGTGAAGTTGCTTTATCATATCAATAAATAGAAAGACATAAAAATCAGTATCCAAGAGAAATCACTTGTTTGGATCTTTTTTAGTATGTGATTATATTACTTCAAATTTAATTCTCAGCTTGTCCAAACAGGTAGCGACAGCAGTTTTATACCACTTGAGGATTTGTCTCCTTAGGAAAAAAACCAGGCCTCACAAATATGCTTTTTGAATTGTAGAATGCAGAGGGAAGTGAACTGAACTACATCCCACAGGCTAAAACCTCCCAAGAAAATGTGCAGTACTAATTTTAAGAAATAGTAAATAAAAAATCCTGTCTTTTTAAATGAAACTTAGATTTTCTGAGGGTACGTCAAGGGTTTTATTACTGGTTCTACATAATAAAGTAATTGTGTAATTAGTAATACATTTGTCAGTCCTTTACTGAGGAAAAAGTAAAACATGTACTGCTTTTGTGTAAATCCTGACAGTGGTGATTTTTTTCCTGAGAATTATACCATTATATCATAAAAGTGTCAAGGCATGAGTTTACTGTTCCTACTAATATTCTAAAATATTCTCTTAGGCTGACATCTCTGTCAATTAAAATTAAACAAAATTGCATTCTGCCATATACACTTCAAATAGGAAGCTTTCAAGTTTATGGCTGTTCTTTGAATTGATTTTTAAGATGGCATCTGTAAAACTTGGCTAGTACAAGATGAGGTAGGATGTAGTTAAGGTTCAGTCAATTTAAAAAATGTTTTAAAGATCATAAATTGACAACTGAAATAGACTGAACATCCTTGGGATTTTTGGGCTGTCAAATATAAATCCATTTTTTTTTAAAAACAGAGCTCTTGCAAACTGAAAATTTTATGAAAACATGTTCTTCCCTCTCCCCCTTCTCCTCCCCCCTGCTCCTTTGATATTTTTGCAATAAGTTACACAAACAAGAAGGCTTCTGGTGTTGTTTCCAGTTGCTCGGTCTCGCGGGATTTGGAATTCTTCTTCTCCTGGTGTTTCCCACAGAAATAGAGTGAGAACGTGCTTTCTCACGGGACTGTATTTCTCATGGAAAATAATAGGGTTGCCGGCAGCAAACGTTTTCTGCAGTGATGCCCTGCCAATAAAGTCTTCAGGGAAATTATTGCCCTCAATAAGATGAAGACTAGTAAATTGGAACCCCCATCCCTACTCCACAAAGATATGTCTTTAGGAAGCTTTCTCCTTCTATTATTCCCTGGAAACCCTGACCTCAAGAAAATGCTGTAGACAGTAATGCTTGGTTTGCACTTAATTTTGTTCCCCAGAATAAAGATGTCAGTTAGTGTGTAAAAATAAAAAAAAAAGAACAATCTTCCCTCCCGGACACCTCGACTAACACATTTATACCAGCACAAGCCCTAGTGTAGTTGGTTATGTTGAGAAAAGTTGTTTCACAGGATAGCTTTATTTTGTTAAGGAACTACTTCATCTATAGTAAATGACCATTTTTGCTCTCAAAAACTGCATCCTCTAAGGGGGAGGTTTCTGACACAGCAAACCCTCGTAGGTGTACTCTTGTCTAAGGTGTGTTGAATGCATTCTATTACTACTACTACTATTATTATTTTTTTTTCTGGCTTTAAAATGTGTCCAATTCTATCATAATCTATAATATCAAAGATTTAAAAATGGGCTGTGCTCATTTAAAGTACATATTTTTGGAAGGCAATCTCCTGTACAGGAATTAAAATTCAGGAAGTGTGCTTCCCACTGTTGGAAATGCAACAGGTCTCTATGGAGTGGCTAGGAAAATCTGCTCATTCTTAGAGAAAAAATTTCTGGGGAGGGGAAAAAAAATGAAGAAAAAAGCAAGCCTTCCTCCATGGAAATGTGCTCTGAAAGAAATGCAGGTGTTGCCATGCAGGAGTTCATGTCAAGAGAAATATTTCCCCAGGGTCCCATGAGAGGAAAGGGGAAGGGGGGGGCACTCTGGGGTGCATGACCCAAGAGTAGGGAAAAAAAGCAGAGGCTGGTGACAGAAAGACCTTAATTCATGCACCATGTGCTTGAGTGATGTGTTTACTTTCAACCTTCAAGTCAAATTCAAGCAGCAGCCAAAACCCACAGATCAACACATTTTTAGTACAAAGTTAAAGTAGGGTCATTGACACTCTCTGTCCCCCACCAATTTCTGAAACAATATTAAAACCATATTAATACCCACTTTTAGTTAGCCATGTCAAAGGAGATGGTAATTACGGGTAAGTAGGAAGGTTAGGATGAAACCAAATAATTGCTGCTGGAGGAGGTAACATAAGCACAATTTGTTGGAAGGGTTATTTTTAGTCTTGCAGGGGACTTTAAAGCTAATTCTCCTCTGGTTTAAGTCAGATCTTTAAGGGCCCTTCTAAAGCAGCCCATTCTATGATTCTATGATGCTATGATTCTATTACTCTGATAGAGAAATTTATTTTTTAAGCTGCTCTTATCCTAATTATGCCTTCTGGCAATGTTTTAGGTGTTGTCAATCAACAACATTGAAGTTCAGTGGAGTTCATGCTGGCTTACCCTGGCTGAGCACATGGTTCAGCTGAGGTAGAGATGGCCAGAGGTTTTCTAGACAAAAAGTGAAGGAGACAGTTCTGCTCCAAGAAGATAATGGTGTTTTTTAGCAGAATTTGGCCCTCATTATTAGTCTGTTCCTCTGGGATGGGAACATGCTACATACAGAAGTGATCTCAAAGCCAAAATGCTGGGGTGAAGTAGGAGGCATCAGAAAAGACTTTGTTTTCCCACAGCTTGTGAATCAGTGGAGGTGCTTTCTCTAGCCCTGCTGCCTTACTGATTTGGGGTTCTTGGGGCATCTCACATGTTTCCCTTACAGAGATGGTAGCAATGCTGATAGCATCTCATCTGGGAGCAGCTCAGGGTACTCTTATGGGTTTGGGGCAAGAGGGGTCTTTCAAGTCTGATTTTCTCCATGGGCTGGAAAAGCCTGCTTGGTTCCTGAGGCAGACACTGAACCTGAGAACTGTCAATGAAAACTCTTTTTCAAGCAGACAGTGTTACCTGCAGAAGAGAGTAACTGTTCTCTTATTCCATTCTGGGACAAGTTGGGGTTTCAGTCAGTCAGTAACCACACAGAACTAGAGGATCACGTTTATGTCACATGCTGATGACTGACACCCATCACAGAAAATTTTTTCTTTTTTTTTTTAAGCAAAGAAAGTAAATTCATTTTATTAGAACAGTGGTCTGAAAAATAAATGTATTTTCTGAGTAACCCCAGTGGAAATGGACCCATGCTTAAAGAAAACAGTTATGCAAAGGTGGAATTTTTTTGTCTCACTCTTACGGATTTGTGTGAAGGTCTTATTTTTGTTTTATTTCTGTTGGCTCAGACAGCTGTGCATTTTATTATCTGTTCTCAGGAACTTTGCAGTGTTTTTGTGAAGAGCAGTAGAAAAGCACTGAGGAAAAAATTGAGTAGAAATAAAGCCTTAGAGAAGTGGCACAACAGGCAATTTCTCCATTTGCTCCTCTAGATATTGAGCTGAGCTGGGGAAATTACTTTAAGTACATAAGGTGACACAATTACTACAGTTGGGTCTTTGTTTAATTTTCAAAAAGACAATCCTGGACACTGAATTCAAAGGTGATTGGTTATGGGCTCTTCAGCCCTTCACCTCTAGGTCACCTAGTTCAATACCATCCCAGGTTGTAGCTTTGCACTCTATCCTTTGTGAACAATTAATCTGAGAAATTTATACCTTTATTTTGCTTGTGACTTATGTAATGGCAAATTTTGGGTTTTTACAAATATGTGCACAATCCAAAATGATTTGGCATGTGGGTTATGGGGGCCGATTTCAGCTTGTGGACTAATCACAGACTATTCACCATGACTGTTGCTTTGAGTATTTCCTATTCACGAGGCCTGATTAAGATGCATAGCTCTGTTTCTCTGTCTTCATTGGATGACACCCTTATTGCAAAGAGCTTTTGACTGACCTTCTAACCCTTTGGTGAAAATATATGTGCACGAGTGCCCACAAGGCTCTCCTGCAGCTTTTTTTTGTGGGCAAAATTTCATGCAGACAAGTGTTAGTGAAAAGTGCCTGATGAAGAAGAGAAACAAGAGATGTATGAAATTTATTCACACTGGTGTTCTGAAATGCTATTTTTGAACTCTTTCCCTACATCTTGATGTGAGCAAAAAACTGGTGTGTGAAAAATTCCCGTGTGAAATAAATGAGTAGTTCCCCTCCATTTCTCAGTGAACATTGCAAATAGAGTCACAGCATCCAGATGTAACTGAATAATTTTGAAGCAGTCTCCACAGCAAAGTCACTGGATACTTGGAATTGTATGATGCCCTGGCCATAGTACTCCTGGGTGTAATACAGGCATAACTAGCTAGCAATATATTAAGTCTCCTGCACTGTCATTTCAGGTGGAGTACTTTTACTAAGGATGTCAATCTCTACATCTATTAACCTTTAACCAATTAATTTCAGTTTAATTATTTTTTTTAATTAAAAGAAAAAAAAAAAGGAGACAAACCCAAAATCAGTGCTGCTCAGAAATAAGAAATGACCAAACCTCATCTTGGAGTTCTAATGCCAAAGAGAGAACAGGGATACAGTCCAGGCCAAAAAATTGGCTCATTTAATTACACCTGCACAGTATTTCAATAGTATGCCTTGGTGAGAGGGGCTTTTAAGAGTAAAGTGCTTTGAAATAAAGCTATTAAATGCATACAGAGACATTGATCGATACACTCGAGTTATGGGGAGGGGAGAAGGAGGGAGAGGGAAGAAAAAGACTTTTTTTCTTCTCTGTAAGAGTGGATTTGGAATCTTCAAGTGCATAAGGATGGTAAACGATTGCTAAAAGTCCAAATTAAGAGGTATTAGTCTATTGTGTGGCAGTCAGTCACATCATATTCGCATTGCTGTTTTCTTGTCAGAGGTTTTGCCTTGATCTACCCCGGACCACATTGACAAGTCACAATTGAAGCATTCTAAATAATCCACAGTGAAATAAGGCATAGGGTGTCACTCTCTAGGCTACAGAAAGCCTGAGCACAGTGAAGTTAGAAAGGGTAGCAAAGCCCTTTTCAGTCGTGTTTCTCAGCCGATTAAACTCATTCAGGGCCAGGCTGCTGGAACGAAAACAGAAAGATCACCTCCTGTTCTCCAGTGTTTTGTTGGCAACAGCAGACAGATGTAGAAAAGTAGAAACATTTTTACTATAGCAACAAAGGGGAAAGGGGTGGGAGGCAAATAATAGAAAAAAAAGTTGGAATTTGTGGTCTAATGTACCAGGTACTTTGGGGCGGTACTCCAGGTTAAGACACCCTGTCGGCACAGACTGGAATTCAAAAGATCCATGTGAAATGACTGTGCAGTGCGAACCTGGGTCCTCTTTTCTCCCCAGACTCCTCCACTGGTACAGTAATTAACCATAAGCACAGATTGACACATGGAGATCCAGTTCATTAACATTTTTTGTTTGGTTGGTTTCTTGGCTTTTCAGAAAAACCTATTTAAGACTGATGCCTTCTTTAAGAGTAACCCATCCACCCATGCAGCCACACTGATGTGACATATTGTGACACAAGATGCCACAGAAAACTAAGCCGAGCCCTCAAGTGAAGGCTTGATTTAGCCATACATTCTCTACAAGTCACCGATTAAATTAACTGTTGTAGATTCAAGGTAGGAAAACGATAATTCATCTGCTGTGAGTAGTTGTGCAGAAATGTTTTGCTGCTGCTGGAAAAATAATCTGCAAAATACATCTTTAAAATATGGTACTTTTCCCTTTCAATGTATTAAGGTAAATAAATTCAGTTGCAGGAAATGCAGTTCATTTTTAAGAGGTCACTGCAATGATTTTTCACCTGCTGTATACAATGCATTTGTGCATACACAACACACAGTCTTAGCAAATGCAGATTTGCAGGTGTAAATGAGCATACAGATGTTTGGAAAAATATAATAAAAAAGTTTTCCTAACTTTCAGTATAGAAATCCCCATACATCTGGTTAGGAATAAATGAAAATTATTTCATGTCTCTGCAATGAAAAAACCCTCAACTGAAACAAGTACAGGAATGATTCTGTAGCTGTGTAATTAGGGCAGTAAAATGGGGGACCTATGTCCCAGCCTCTCCTCTAATAAAACCATTCTGTATAAAACAATTCTTATAAAGTCAATAGTGAGTTTTTTCTCTACAAAGACCTGTGGATAGGGTAGTTATTTCAGATGTGGCATAGATTTCACTTCTGTAAAAAAATTGGGATAAAAAGGATTTGTATTGAAGTGTTTCTACCTCCTAACTAAATATGCTGATGATGAACAGATTAAATCCAAAAGTTAGCTCTCAGAAAGCCAAACATTGTCACTGCCTTAGAGTCTTTAGAAATTTATCCATTAACCTTTGTATTTACGTCAGTGCTGAGCCCTTTTGAACACCACATCTTTGGAGATGATTGTGTTTCTAGAAAAAAAAATTACTTAAAATTCCTATGTCTGTTAAATATCTAAGATCTACTTTTTTTCACTTGGGTGCTTTTGGAAAACCAAACCCAAACCCAATTGCCCTCTGTCTCAAAGCAGGTGATAGCTGCAAGGAGGATTCAACAGTGCCTATGGAGGGGGCAGGTGGATGCAGGGCGGTTTTTCTCCAACTTGTCACCATTGCGATAAGAGTTCTGACCCCTTGGAAATCAGAGGCAATTCCCCTGAGGACGTGGAGAGCAATGTCAAACACTTTACCCAAGCAGGCTCCTCTACAGATGAAGCACTTGAGCTTTTATGCACAGTGACTCGTCCAGAGATTTTTTTAATCTCTTGTGGTTCTAGGCTTAGATCCGATCTTTGATCTAACAGCTCACACGTCCCAGCATTATAAACCTCCTTCTCCAGTCCTCATTTCCCGAAACCTTTGAGTCTTGCTGGCTCTGTGCTATGCATTTACAAGGACTGGTCTAAAATATTGTGCTCATTTATCACTGTGTTGTGCTTTTACCATGCTTTAAAAATTTGTGTAATATATATCAGGTGTCTATGGATTTTGGCATGGTGTTGGGTCATCTCAGAGATTTGGCATTGTTTAGACTGCAAAATAGCACACAGGGTCAAGAGCAGTCAATATTGGGCCCATAAATTTTTGTCTGGGCTCTCATAAATTGTCCTCTAATTTGTGGCTTGAAAAAGGGAAAAAAAAAGATATCAGAAGTCAAATCTCTTTGCCTCTACAGCTGCACTTGTTTTTTTCAGAGAAAAAGGAAAAAAGATCTGTCCTTCTCAGCACTCTGCTGAGGTATTTGCTTCTATTGTCCATGTAGGACCAAAGAACCAGGGTCCGGGTTGACTTCTGATGTTGTGCTCCTACAGGGAAATGCAAAACTAAATCCCCAGGCAGAATTTCAGACAAACTGTCATTTTATTTGCTTATATTCATCTCTTCTGGAAAAAGAAAAAAAAAGGGAGGGAAAATAGCTTGCTTAATCCCAGTACTAACACAATATTGATTCACATTCATGTTCAGTATTTATTGACGTGCATTGCATACGATGGAGGCTATCAATTAGGCTACTCTGCTGAAGGGAAGGGGCAATCATATTAGAAAACAGATGAAGCTCATAGTTTATATAGTCCTAATTTTATGTAATGTAAACCTTTCAAACCCTGGGCACATGAGAGTGAAAATGCATGTCCCGGTGAAAAAAAATGCAGAAAACAAATGGATTTACTCTCCAGCTAATTACTGTGGGTGATTGTCCACAGAGTCACACCATTGTTTCCTGAAGTTCTGTAATGAAATTTCTCTCAGTACAAACTGAATTTCTGTGTATTTTATTATCCAACAATAAATACTTTTGTACAACAGCTTAGCACAAGTTTTTGTTTTGAGAGTCGATTAGATATGTGAAATTTTGGAGGTAGTGCATAATCTCATCATGTTCCTTCTGCACATTGAAGCTGAGGTTTAGCACACTGAGACCTTGTTAAAGATCAATGTCAAGGAGAGCACAGTGGCATATGGGCAGGATTCAGGAGACCAAGTTGTTGCATGCAGAAATCAAATATAAAACATTCCCTTTTTTTGCCCCTTGGAGGTTTTATTGCATGGTTGCAGCTGGATTTACACTGTATTTAATAAAACATTAGTAGCCATCAGGGATTTAAATATGTAACGTAATTCTCTTTCAGTAAAATAATTCCATAAATCCAAATATGAAGCTATTTGTTTTTTTGCAAGTACTGTATGCGCACAATTAAATTAAACCCTATATATGGCTTTTTTTTCACCATGGAATTTAATGGAAGCAAAATCCATCTGCAAAGTTGATTTTGGATACATATTGACATTTTTTGGAGCTGAAGTAGGTCTGGTGGCTAATAAGTTTTGGGGAGAAAGAGGGCTGCTGGCTCTCCATCCTCGCTGAGCTACTTATGATGCAAACCTGTGGCAAAATAAGGGTCAGTGTTGCATTGCAGAGGCAGGTGAAGGTGCACCAAAAAGAAGTGCAGAATTGTTGTAATTTTTCCTAAACCCTCTGGTCCCTCCTGGCGTCTGGACCACTAAGAAAATGATCACGATGTAGCAAGATTACCTTGGTCAGGTAGTTTTCACCTTGTGCAGTGACCAAGGTGAACTAACCACATTGTATCACATTTTTCAGCCATCAGATGTTTTTGATAAGATGATAATTGGAAGGAAAAAAAAAAAAAGAGATTAATCCATATCTGACTTAGCAAGTATAATGTTTTGGAGACATCTCGAGTGTTTCTGGCAAAAGACACAGTTGGTCATATCTTCAGTGGGATGAAACAAGTGCATGGAGGTTTGCACCAGCTACAGATTATTTCCTTGTAGGCATTGTGATAATTGTCATGAAAAAACAGGCAAAGGGAAAAGAAACAGAAAGACTGTGCAGGGAAATAAAACAAAGTATTAGAAAATGAAGCTTGATGAGATGTCTTGAGAGCTCTCCGTGGAGTTTGCAGAAACAAAAAGTTTGAGTAGGGACAAACAGCTATTTTGTTATTTTTTAAATGAAAATAAAGATAAGGAAAAGAGAGTGAATGCTCCTAAGGACACATATTCTTGGCTATTACAACATTTTCCAAGTAGAATGAAGTTTCTGTTTTGCAACAGCAACCATGGCTAACTCCACTAGGAAGAAAAGATGACTCCAACTGGAATTTGACTAGATCCATAAAATTGCCACTATTGTACTTCTATGTGAAACATGATCTTTGAAATTACACATCAACAGTCTCTGATGTCAACACTTTTCTGTAAACAACAATTTTGGCAGCAAAGTACTGATGCTGGAGGGTAGAGATTCATGTCTCAGAGGACTTGTGCATTATTTTGTGAATTGCCTGAGCTTTTATCTGATTCTCTTAGAGATCCAGTGGAGTTAAATGAGTGATCCAGTCTAGCACACGTGACTGATGTTGCATGGACTAATGATGGCGCAGCATAAAGCAGAATGGGTGACAGCGGGTGTAGCATTTAAGCTCTGTGAGGAGTTTGGGCAGAGAAGCAAGAACATCTGAAATGTGAATTCTTAATTAATACTTAATACAAATCCTTCAGCTTCCCTACATAAACAGCTGTAGTAAAGAACAATCATCTCCTGTCCTAAGTGGTCTCTGACCAAGGCAACAGTTTTTCCTCTTCTTCAGCTCAGGTGCCTCTTGCATTGAACGGCTGCACCTCACTGAAGATCAGAGAACTCTGTTTTAAAGAGAGAATTGGACTTGAAACTGTAAAAGCCCCACAGCACTGAAATTGTGTAGCTTTGTGCTTTTTAAACAGAACAAATGTTTTCACTTTTTTGAACTTTTGCTTCACTTTCTTCTATTTACACTTAATGCTTTCAAGAGTTCATTTTCATTTTCACATTGTCTCTGGAAAAAAAAAAGCAAAAGGAAATATTAAAGGTGTTGTAAGTGTTTAAATGTGCAGCTTATAATCGTTTCATTTTTCACTTTTAGCATTTCTCATTAAGCAAGTGTGAAACGTCTGGAAAATAAAAAAATTTGAGACATTTGTGAGTTGGGGCTAATTATTGTTTTCAGTAAAAACCAGTGACCACATTCCTTTTTTTTTTTTTAATTTAATGCAATATTTTATGCTGGATCAGGTGGGAGACTTATTTGTATTTATTTTTCTGTTTCTGTCAGCTGTAGCTGAAGATTGAAAAATCTGATTTATTGAGACATTCAAGACACTAATCCAGGTGAACGTTGAAACACTGGGATGTGAACCAAGCATGCATTCAGATGTGGGTTCACATCACCCTCCAAGTGGAGTGAAAGGCATTTGCCACAAAGGTCTTCAAACATGGGGCAGAAACAGATTTCGCTGTTGCTGTGTTCTGATTTTCTTTTTGTTTTGTTTTGTCCTAGCAACTCAAGAGTATGACAAGAATTACTAAAAAGTCAGTATTTTCTTCTAGCTGCTGGTAAATACTTATCGAATCTTTCTTTGGGGTCAGTGATTTTTCATATGTCTTAGTACACAATGGAATTATTTAATTACTTTTGCTAGCAAGTTTACAGACAAGTATATCCCCATCATACTGCATATCCTCAAATAAGATTATTTACAATCCAATCTAAGGAGTGCTGACTGTTGTCATTGGAAGCTAAAGCTGCATCAGCATTTAAATTTCTACTTTTCTGGGCAAAAACCCAACTGGCTGATTCAATTAAACTCTTTATGTTATATATTATCCAGAAGTTCACAATCTGAAGTGATTCTCAGAGTCTGAAGCCATGCCTTTATGATTGCAATTTGGTAGCAAGACAATTTCCAAGGACTGTTTTACTTGAACTGCAATGAAAATGTCAGGACATAACACACTTTCTGATGTGGGTTTTATGAAAGGCACTCCAAAATCAACCATTATTTCAAGCACAAGCAATAAATAACCTTCATTATTCATTAGAGTGTATATATGCATTTGTGTTTGCAAATACAGTGGTTTCCTGAGCAAAGAACCCTTTAATCAAAAGACCCTTCACTCATTTAAGGAGGTAACAAATGGGTAGACAGGAGGCTCGGAAAAAGACACTCTCTTTAATCGGTAATGGAGATAATCTATAGAGTTCCTGCAATACAAGTAGTCCATCTTCCAGGCATAAACTTTAGATAAGGTGTAGGATGTGGAAAGATTCATGCAATATTGTGGAGCTACTTTTCATAACAGTCATTTGGATGAATTTTGTTTATGGTCTATATTGAACAAAGAGAATAGACCTTTCCCATACCCCGTAAATCACGTCCCTCCTGAAGAGTGTCTGCAGTGGTGCTCCACTATTACTATTCACAAGAACATTAACACCACTGAAATAGTCTCTGTAAATTTACTGCTATTTACCTGTTCAGATTAGGAACTGATGCACCTCTGCAAACAGCTGACACGATGTGCCAGACCTGCAGCTGCCCCTTCCATCTTCAAACACAATATAAGAATGCTAGAAAGCAGCCCCCACACATTGATTTCATTTGCAAGAGGGTAATTTTTTCCTTATTTTTAAGGAATCTTTTAAAAAATTGTTTAAGAAGAAAATGATAAATTTAAATAATTTTTTTGGCAATTCAAAAGCATAAATTCTGGCTTCTAGAACTGGCTTTGTTTTGACAAATTCAAAACAATTTTCAATTTTAAATTATTTTATTTTGGGGAGTTAAAAATTAAATTGAAGGAGATCTTGAATGAAAACAAACTGAGTGTTCGCTGTAAAAGAGACAGGCTGTTTCTGGTTTCTTGGGCTTTCACACAGAAGGGTATTTGTATAATGAAATCTCTGGGTTTGGTGAGAGGTGAAATTGGGAATAACTCTGCTAGGAATGGCTTTTATATAGTTATTTAAGAAAATGGAAAAAAAGAGATATCAGACTGTAATGGCCAACAATTTCAAACAGAGGCTTTGGGATGATGCTGGAGGATCAGATCAAACCAATTAAAGCACTGGGGAAGGATACTGGCTCCCAGCCCCTAGAAAACAGCTCAAAGAGGAGGGGAGGAGGAGGAGGACTCCTCTCTCTTTCTCTTTCCTGCCTCTTTCTTTTTCCCACTCCTGTTTTTCATAGTGGGGGCACTAATGAACTTTTCAAGTCCCATGAAGACAATCCTTGTGTTCTGATTAGTTGCCTTACTTTTAATGAATTGTTTTAATCAAGTTTCAAAGCAGGCACTCTATGCTTCATTGCAGCAGCCCAATGACAATGAGCTGAATGTTACCAAGACAGTGCATCTGATGGACTTTAATGGATTTTATGTGACAGTGTCTAGTGGCCTCATATTAGACATAGCTTTACAACAGAGAACCCATGGGGTTGCACTATGCATTTAATCTATACAAACTGTAAGGATAAGGGAGAGGGAAGCTGTGGAGGGGGAGAGACTCTGAACCCTCAAGACCTTCAAAAGACATGCGTTTCATACTAATAAGAAACAGTCTTCGGTCATTTTATTTTTTTTTCTTTTTTTTTTTTTTTTTCAATAGCAAAGTCCCGCCATGTTTTCTTAGGGAATGTCATGAGTATAATATCTCCAGGGCTTTTTGCAATAGCATTCTCGAAACATGAAGTTATCTGGAAAAATTAAGCTCTCAAGGAAATCTTGGCAGGGCTGTAACATTTCCTGGATTTCAGGTAGCGATTCTGAGTTGTGATCTCTTAAGTCCGTAACAATTTGCTATTTCTAATTTATTGCTTCATTTGTGACTGCTGCTACAGCGAGGTAAATTTATTCTGATTTGCACAACCTAAGTCTTAGCTCTGACAGTGACTAATTATTACCTGAGTTAAAATAATGAAAGTGTCGGAAAGTGTCCGAATGCAATTTGTTAGGAAAACATGTGGCATGCTGTGTTACCCAAGCCCAGAAAAGCCGAAGTGATCAGAAACCATGGAGAATTAGGAATTTTTCCCCCAAAGGTTACAAATCAATGTGGAAATTTTTCAGGGAATTGGACTGCTGAGGGGTTCCATTCACTGGAATATGAAATGCAGACCATATCTTTCTAATTTTCTGCTTAAGAAGGAAAAGTTAGTTTTTTAGAAGAATCTAAAAAGATATTATAATGGCAACCATGCCCAGAGAGCTCGCATCAATTATAGATTATTGTTTGATATTATTTAAATTATACACTGGATGAAGATTATGTTGTAGCCATTCTTTTTCAGAAAAAACCCAAACAAATTCACAATAGCACATAGAAAACAAAATCTGTTGCAAGAAACTCCAGAAGTATGAGCACCTTTAGCTGATATAACACATTATTATTTTTTTTTTGCTGGCTCAGGGTTGGTCCTGTGTTTTGTCAATTACAGGCATGTCTTATTCACAGAACAGCTCAACTCCAGCTGTGTAAAATGAATCCTGAAATGAAATGGTCAAATGATGTTAATGACTCTGTCTGCTTGTGAAAGTTTCTGAGGAATGTTAGCAGCTCCGGGTTAGAATTAGAAAGCATCTGACAGCTCTGTAGTTCTGGTTGTTCAAATAGCTCCATGCAAACAGAAGGGATATCAGTAAATTAAAATGATAATGCAAAAAATAATAAACAACTATCTGGCTGAAAAAGTAAGGCAGTACAAATGATTTGGGATTGCTTCATTCTGGGTATTCATCACTCTTGTGAGCCATTTAAGCCACACTTGAAATTAAATTTATCTTGAGCAGGATTTAATTTAGATTTAATAAGGCAATTGTTTTATTGTTAAGCACCAATTGGATGTCAACATGTAATGTTTCCTAGACTGATAATTCTACTGTATTCTGAAAAGATGCAGGGACTACATAAAGGCTAACGATTTCATGGGCCATAATGATGTACCTATGCTTAATATTGCTTAATGTATCTGTATTTTCTGTCTGTATTTCAGGCTCTCCTACCACACAAATGTCCTGTTGTATTAAGAAGCTACAAAATATGTATCTGTGTCTGTGTCTAACACACCTGCTAGACCTCTAGAGAGATATGATTATATTAATTACAATATATTGATTGATTTCTATTTTACATGGACTGCCTGTATTTAATTTAAATATACAATGAAGCATATTGAGGACAAATTTGGATTGTTATTGTGATAAATAATTGCTAATTGTGTCATGATAGATTGCCTATTTTAAGGCAATGTTTCTCTTATGCTAATAGCAAGCACGTATATGAAATACACTGGGAATCTGTTTCAGTTATTCATATTTGTTCCTGGACTGTACTTTTCTATTCAGGTCTGGTAGGAAAAATACATATCTTGACACTTCAAAACAAATGCTGTCATCATTTTTGGGAACGTATTTATGCTTTTTCACATAGAGTCCATGCATGCTGTTATGTTGATTACATGAAAATATAGATATCAGTATGTAATTCTGGTCTCTGTTTTGCTAATTTCTAGTATGTGTACAATATATATATAAAAAGATCAGTCAGATAAATCACTAATAATATTTGTACTAATTATTGTTATTAAAGCCTATCAGTAATATAATAGTAGTGTCAGTGGTTTTGCTATTGCCCAAATATATCAGAGTTAATTTGTCATTTTATATGAAAACAATAAAATTATTTTTGAATCTTCCCTAAACCTACAACAGGACTAACAACAAATTTTCCAAGAATTTACATTCAAGGGAGAAAAACCCAACGGCATTATCTTTTCTTGCCTTCACTCCTATTTTGTGCCTGCTTTCTACAAATCAAACCAAACTTGTACAAGTCAGTTTGCCAAGAGAAGTTTCCATGAAAACAGCAATTTAAAAGAAGCCTGGAGAGTATTTGCAAATTGTGAATTTGTAAATACAACATTTATTATTAAAAACTTGGTTCTAAGAGTCGCACTCAGTTAATCAAGGAACAGAAACAACTCTGTGTGATTCACACACCCAATAAAAAATAATCGGAAGAGACCCCAGACATATAATTTCTAATCTATGACTACACTGAAAAAAACAGCAGCTGTTCAAAGAAAATTCGTGTACTGAGAGAGAGGATGGTGTTTGGATTTGAAAAGCATCTCGGAAAGACAGATCGTTTTGTTATTGAGTTCATCTGGAAATTTCTGCCTGGGCTGGGGTGCAGAGAGGGTGCAATGACCCCTCCCTGTGCAGAGCAGTGCTGCTGTTTGGTACCTTTTAGAAGGGGCTTGGGGTGGGTGCTGTTCCACAGCCATTTCCAGGGGCACCAAGCTCAGCTGAGGAAGTTTCTGCTCTTTTTCTGGCTGTGCATTGTTCCCATCCTGGCAGTGCATCCCATCTCTGCAGATGGAGATCCCTTTGGTCAGGCAATTCTTTGGGTGACATCTCTATGCCCTTCACTATGGCAAGAGTTTTTTTCTTCCTCTTCTTTTTGGAGGGAGTCGCCAGCAGGAGATTTGCATGTTGTTAGGTCCAAGACAAGAGCCTGGTGTGAAGCTGGAGGCCAAGGCTGCTCCAAAAGGTGAGGATGAGGTGAACATAAAGAACTGAACACCTATTCAACCCTATCCAATATGTTATGGAAAATCTATGCACTCAAACCTCCCAGCACTGTCTTTCACGGTTGCGCAGGAGAGTTTCTACCCATCCCTGCAGTGAGGTGGCTCCCAACCCTGCTGTGAGGTGGTTCCCATCTCTGAAGGGACAATGTTCATCCATAGGAGTAGGCAGTGTCCTGGCATCCCCTGGACCAATGGCTCCAGCACACAGGGTGGGATGCCCTGAGCAGTCCCGCACCCAGCACGGAGAGGGAGCACAGCCAGGAAGGCTGCAAGCAATCTGGGCCAGTAATGAGCAGCCAATTAATTGATTACTGAAAGTATAACTGAATTCTATGCCTCGGAGAAATCTAAAATATAGTAACTGCTTACTTTATTGACAGCATTCATGCCATATTTAGTAGCTGGTATGTAAGAAGTAGCTGGACAATTTTGTTACACTTAATATGTTTCAGAACACAGCATAAAACATGTTTTAACACTATAACAACTATTGAGCAGTACCTCTGGGAACAGGCTTTATTATTAGATTACATTATACAAGATTAGACTAGTCAATAAGGGATTTCTTTCACACAGCATGCCATCTGAAATACCTGTTTTCTTTCCTTTTTTTTTTTTTTTTTAAATTACTTCAAGACCTTCTTTGTAGGATCTTAGGTACAATATACCCATGAATCATAAAACTGACAAGCCCCAGGGCTGAATGGTCTTTGTACGGGAGATAGGAGGCCTAGAGATAAAGGTGCACTACAGGTATACAGTGACAGGGGTGGATTATAGATAAACAAAAGGCACAGTTATTAGATGCGAAATGCCAGGCAGGATTGTACATGGAGAATGCAAATTGTAAGGACTGAGTCTCAGGGACCCCAGTCTGCTTGGACTGTCAGGCAAGAGGAAAACAAAGACAATACATCAGTCTGGGTGCGATCCTGCGGTTTTTAGATCCGCTTTAGCTGCTGGCTGCTGACGGTTTCAGCCAGGTTTTGGTGCTTGGGTACAGCTCTGGGGAAATTCAGGCCCCTCAGGAGGTTAATTCAAAACTCTCCTGATCAAATAATTTGCTGATTAGTTAAATAATAATTAGAAAGGCAAAGAATAGGTGTATTGTGAGATAATCTGAGTCAGGGCAGCAAACAGATACCTCGATCCTCCCAGGATCCAGTGGCCCCAGTCCTGTTTCTGTTGTATTAATCTTTTCTGCCTTTGTTCAGAGCAGTGCAACAACCAGAGGGGAGACTGGGCACTGGGGTCCCCCCTGGCTCGGGATGAGGCTCAACAGAGCCCCTGGGGGACTTTCAGGACAACTCAATCCTAGTTCAGACAGAGATTCCCAGCTTGCAAGTTTGGGTTTCAGCCTCTGGTGCTTGCAGAGTGCTGAGATACTATTTTGGTACCCAGTCCCTCTATGAGCATATGTCTGCTCAATTACACTGCTGAAATAGAGTGAGAATCAAATACACTATTTGCTTTTTTTCCCAAATGATATCCGGTACTATTCACACATTTTTCCCCCTTTAAATTCCATGTTGCACTCTGCATTGCGTCTGTTGCTGGCAATTTCTATCTTCGTCCTAAATTAAAACCCTCCACTAACTACACAGTTGCTGACTACATCCACAAGAGCAACTTCCATTCAAATTTCCTAGATGGAGACTTGTGGCCTGCTTTGCTGCACAAGTCTTTGCTGCACAAGCTGGAAATGAATATGAATTTAAAGGACTATATTTAAGAGCAGTTTCCCTTTTTTTTGCCTATGAGGATCTTTCTTCTCTTATATAACCAAATTTTCCCACAAGATTGACATTTCAGGAAAGGGGCAGAGGCAGACAGGTGACTACAGATCAAATTGGATTTCTGCAACCTTCCATTGTAAAGGTCAGGCCTCCGCAGTGGTTTTCAGCCAGCTTTCCCTCTCTTGGTTTCCAACACAGATGAAATACATCATGTGCTCAGGTACTGTTTACTCTTTTATTTTTATTTTGGTCTTTTTTATTTTGATCTTTTCTTTCTGAAATGCTCAGTGGAGAAAAAGGTTAATTAGGCTGTTGGCTTTGCTGCAGAGCAGTGTCCTCCGAGCAGGTAAGGTGGGAGAAGGGACTGGAGAATGGTCCTTTTCTTCCCTTGGCATCCTGAACCCGCTCAGATCAGAGTGAGAAAAACTCCTGGAAGTAATGACCTGTTGCAACATTTGAGGAGAATGGAGGATCTTTAAATCAGAGACACGAGCAGGCAAGAAACTTCCCAACTGGAGGGCAACACTGCTTACTTTGAACAGGATTTGGCAGCGACTTTGATGAAGAAACTGGAGAAATAACTCCAGTAATTACCTTTTCCCCATGTTGGCCAGTGGGTTGCCATGGACACTCTGTTCTGACCAAAATATGGGCTCTGCTGCCTTGTGAGCAAGCTGTCGAATAACCAATTGGTTGTCAGAAATTTATAGCCAGTAATTAACTGATAGGTTTATAATTAAGCGGAGATGCCCCTGAACAGCAATGCTTGGATTTGAATTCAAATTCTGACTTTTTCCAAAATTCAGGGGTAAAAGAGAGTGACAATTTGGGTACAGTGCCATCTTTATAATTAAACAATGGTTTTTGACAGGAGGGGAATCTCCAGCAGTTAATGACTGACTGCAGGAGTTGAGGGCCTGAGGCAAAGCTGAGGGCTTTTAATCCAGGTGGTCATTAACTGCCCGGGAATGCCTGACCCTGAGGTTAATTGTTTCTATTTTAAATCACGAAAATAATATACACATATACAGACCCCCCCTTTCCTTCTTTTCTGCTCTACACATGTGTTACAAATACACTGCCATTTTATGCATTGAAAAAGATGAGAGCTGAGCTGCTGGGAAGTTCTTGATGTGTTTGCTAAAGAGTTCAGGTACCTCAGATATTCTCATGGCACTCTGCTCTTTCCACCCATGAAATCTGACCCAGAGCCTAGCCAGAAGGGACTGACCTGGAAAGCCTCTGACTTGGGGTGTAGAAGGAACAAGAGTGCCCAGTGAGGTTTTTAAAAGTGCTTGGGATGTCTCTGAGTTGCTAATCCCAAAGTCTTGGGAGATGATTTAATTTTTGATTAATTTGCTCTTTTAATAGACAGAACCTCTCTCTGTGATTCTGCATGTCCTGGGAGTAAGGCACAAAGCTATCCGAATATTTCTTGGCTCTAAGTGCTGGCTGCTCCACACAGAGCAGGATCAGGCCCTCAGAAACCAGCAACACTGCTTTCAGTGCTAACTCCAACTCGAGCAAAAGAAGCCCCCAGGAATTAAGCAAATTAAGCACAGCCTGGAAGCCCAGAAACTCTGAGTAGGTGACACTGTGAACAAGCAAACCTGAGAGCCAGCAGATACCCCACCTGAAACAAAAACAATTGCATTGTGGTTCATTCAGATGTATTTCGTTCCCTGAATCCTCTCTATCCCCTCTTTGCTTTCCTCGTTTTTAAAGAGACATATGTCATCATTGCTAGTTCAGTTTCCTGTGTTTAACCCTTGCTATATCTAGCCTGATTACTCCTAATAAAGCTTGACAGTTGGGGGGTTAATCCAACCCTTGGTCTCATGGTTTCTTCTCTGGAAACAATCTGTCCCTGAGAGCTTTCTGGCCTGTTGCAAGGTTATATCCCCCTGGGGTGCCATCAGCGCCAGCCAGGGCTCCTTTCCCATTGTCTGCCAAATGGCCACCAATTAAGTCAACTGTTCCCCAATTAGAATTTTGAGGAATTTATCTTGTTCCTCCTGTGTTCAAACTCCCAAGCAGGGGCAGTTCTTGGAGTCGGTTTCAAGGGCTTTTTTTTTCCCTTCCATAGTGAGAAGCGGGGGAAATTAAATAAATAAAGAACAGCTCTTTCCTGTAATCAGATACTCCTGGGTTTTTCCTGTTGCCCATTCACACAGCTTAATCCTGAGGTATGTGATGAGAACTTGGTAATATTTAAGGGAGGATGTTTTATTATTGTTTCAATCACCTGAATTAGCATGGCTGAATTTTTTTGAATTGGTGCTGCTCTCAGTAAAAGTCCTCACTGTGACATCAACTATAAATATATCAAGATTTCCTGAGGTAAAGGAAGAAAACAATAATTTTATTTTGAATTGATATGATAATCAAATGTGGAGCGTTGCTGTTGGTTTTCCTCTTTTTTTTTTTCTCTCTTCCCCCAAAATTACTTAACTGGTTGTTTACATCGTTTTATTGATGAGTTAAATTCTGGGCCCTGAGTCCCATTTAATATGGGAGATGAAAAGTCTGGCAAAGTTATCAGGGTAGTATCTTTAACTTAGATGTACAAACCTCTGATTGATCCGTTCTAGGCAAACAGGACATTTGGCTTTCATCCTGAGAGAGCATATGAAGGTCTTCAGCAAACTCTTTATGTGATACCTCAACTGTCCTTACCATGGAGGAATACAAGCTCTTAATGCCATAGGGAGACTGTGCCAGAGCAGCTGTAGTGTCACCATCAATCCACAGACCTGAGTTTATCTTTCAAAAGAAAACAATTTTTTTCTGCAAGTTAAAATCTTGCTAAAACTGCCAAGAAAAAGGTAAGAATTAAAATACGAGACTGGAGATTGAAACATCTCCTGCTTTCACCTGCACTTTTTAGAAGTTGGTGCCCAATAAGGCGTTTTTCCTTTTTGATGTTGCTGCAGGTAGACCTCCCTTTCTGGAGTCTGGCTTTGGAGTTGAATAAATCCAAGGTTTCAGACCAAACTTTGAGATTAATAATTAAAACCTACTTTTCCACAAGGCATTCACTGTGATGTTAAAGAAAGTCACTGAAATATGGTCCTGGGTCTTCAAACATTTTGGCAATGGAGCCACCTTATGCACTTTTCTTCTGATCTTTTGCTGTGCTTGTCCTCATAGTTTCTGACTCTGTCCTGCTGCTGCATTAAATGATGTGACTAAAATTGTAGCCAACATCTGTCTTGTATCTCTCTATTTTTTTTTCCAGAAAGAGTCAAGTGGTTTATTTTGGGATTGCTTAGGGAAGATTTTTAGTTCTCTTTTTCACACATTTCCTTCATATTACTGCAAATAAGGCCAATTCACTCCACTCACATCTGCTTCTAAGTGTCACCAATTTCCTACAAGTTCAAAAACATGAGGCAAGATGGAGATAAAGACCACATACAAAACTTAGCTGCCATTCCAGTTTTCTTTAGGGTTTATGTATGATCTTATCTGAAGTTGTGTGTCTGGCCATCCAGATTTGTTTTCAATCATTACAAAAAGTGGCAGGTCTGATCCTTCATGGGAGAAATTGCAGAAGTTATTCCAGATGTATACAAATAAGACTGAGACCTTTAGCACCCTTCTTAAGTCCTGTAGTTTTCTCCTATTTGACTGAAGGAAAACTACAGTGAATTGTATGGAAAAGTGACACCCTCAAAGCTTTGCAAACTGTTAAGGTTATATTATATTACTTTTTTAGAATTTTATTTGTCCAAGATACACAGCTATTCCAGGGATAAGGGGTGAGCACATGCCCCAGACACAGTGTAACTGTAGAAAACAGAAATATATAGGCAAGCTACCCTCAAGGGCAGAAGGTGGAGGAAGTTAGTGAGAAAATATAGCACAGTAATAATATCAAAAGAACAGGACAGCAAATTATAGCTGTCCCTGGTCAGATTTAATTGGGTTTTCCTCAATATAGTGAAGAGTGGTTGAGGAATTTCTTTGCTTGCCATAAAGCTCCCAGCAGTCCCCCCAGACTGTACTCAGCTCCAGTCCCATGGAAGCAAGAACATAATCTTTACCCACACATCAATACCCAGCTCCCACATCAACAAGAAGGAAGCATGCCCCATTAAAGAGGTTAATTCCCATGCGTCAAAACAGGCTGTATTTGAGGAAGTGCAAGTAAGCATTTTAATAGAAAATTTTAAACCCATTGGGCCTGATTGTCCTCACATTGCTTTAAAATCAGTGCTGCTCAGTTTAGTTAAACCTTTGTTTTATTCTGGAGTAAGCAAAAGGTTGATGCAAGCAATTCTCCCCTTTTCCTAAGTAAATGGATGATTTTGCTAAAACTTTTATCAACCTGGGTTACTTAAACTCAGTGAAACTCCCAAATACAGGGGAAAATCAAGCACTTATTTCCTGTTTGGCTTGCACTTCATGCTCATCCTTGCAGTGGCTCTCTGCACAATGTAATGAATGTGCAACTTGCACGTGGTTGTTTCACCTGCCCATGCAACCCTCAGGTGAAAAAGCAGAGCACATTTTTACAGATGCAGGTTTTATTTTCCTGTAGCCATGCTCCGGGCAAGCTCTTTGGTATTTTCCATCTCTCCCCTATGGAAAAATAGAGCAAGGAGGGAGGCAGGGGACCCAAAGTTCAGACATGATGAACACACAGTACTGCAAATGCATCCCAATTCACTCGCTGCTGTACATGTATGTGAAGGATTTACTGTTGGGAAATTCTGTCAATACTCTGCCCATATCAGGAAGATTAAAGGCCCTGATTTTTTTTCCTTTCTTAGTTTGGGTGTTTGATTTTATATCTTCTCTCTCTTATATTTTTTTTTCCTTTGGAAAAGGCTTACCCACCATGCTTCACTTCAGATAAAGACAGGAACCTCCTCATATTAGCCTGTGTAGGATGCCCTCGTGTGCTAAATAATGAATATCAGTGACCTCCTTTAGCTGTTAATGTAACTGCTCCACCAAAATGCATTCCTTAGAGGAGGAGATCCCAAAGTTCTGTTCATGGCGCATCACAGAATCATAAAATCGTAGAAGAGTTTGAGTTGGAAGATCCTTTAAAGGTCATCTAGTCCAGTGTCCTGCCATGAGCATGGATATCTTCTACTAGACCAGGTTGCTGAGATCCCCTCAACCTGGCCTTGAATTATTCCAGGGAAGGCGTATCCACCACCTCTCTGGGTAAACTGTGCCAGTGTTTTACTATTCCCACTGTAAAAACCAAAAAAATCATCATGGGACTTCTATATGGGAACCAGGCAGGGGGTGCCCTGGGGCATTGAGACTCCTCTTGATTTCCCTCTCCTGGCCTATTGGGTACAGGCCACTCTTAGGAAGGGGCCCAGCAAGGCATCTCCCTTGATGCAGGACCTGCAGGGACTCTTGCTTGGGCAGGGAGATACAAGATGTGGCAGTCCCAGGGCTCTGCACCACACCAGGGCCACGCTCAGCCCGGTGCCGCCACGCCTGGAGGAAAGGCTGCAATTGCTGCAGCATCAGCAATGAGCTGGTTGTGCTGAGAAGGGCTCCAAATAAAAAGAGCCTTTGTGGCCCCTGTACAAAGGCCTCCTGGTTGCTCTTTAAGAGCTCTGCTTGAGCGTGCGTTGGCTGGGCTGGCGGCGTTGCTGCCTCCTTGGCACTGCGTTAATGCACGCGAGGGCAGCGGAGCCTCGCGCAGCAGCAGGAGGAGCGAGGGAAACACAGATGTTTGTGGGAGGAACGGCCCAGTGTGCCAGTGGTGACACAGCTCTGCCATGACAAATAATTCAGCAGTCCCAAAGAGGGCTTTCTCAGGCCCGCGAGCATCATTAACGGTGACAAACAGGAAATTGTTCCCCAGCCAATGGCTTAAGTAGATTTACAAGAAGTGATTTATTTCTGTGCTGTTAGTAACAACCCCAAAGCCTTATATGTATGTATATATATATGTATATTAAAAAAAATTAAATCTCATAATTTGGCTCATTTGCTGTGAGAAACAAAAAATCCTTCCCAACCACTTTGGCAAAAAGTAGGTTTGGCTTTTAACAGACCTGTTGTGGTCAAGAGCTGTGCTTCTCCTGCACATCAAAAGTGATATTGAATTCTCTGGGGAAGATACTGAGGATCCTTTTGGATGGGTGACTGGCTGGGGTGATACTGATGTCAGCACACCCCCTCCTAGTTGTGGGGAGAAGTGGTGTCAGTGACATCGTCTTATGGAGTCAGATGGTGCTGCCAATCTGATAATGCAACAGGTGCCAGTGCACGCCTTTGGGCGTTTGATAGTTCACATCAACAAAAGGAAACCAAGACCCTGAAATGATGGAATGAAGAAAAGAAAACTCAAAAACATGGCTGCAATTTTCTGCATTGTTTGTTACCCCTCAAAAGAACTTCAACACCTTCTAGGTCAAATTTGCTTTTTCCTTTATTTCCCTAGTCTACTTTGTGATTTCCTTGCTCCAAGGATAAAAGTGGTGGTTTTTGTTTGTTTTTTTTTTTTAGACCCCTGGGAAAGCCAGGTAATCTTTCTCACAAGTTATTTTTTAACTTGAAAAAAAACAAACACACAAACAACTCCCCCTTAACTGAGAAGAATTCAAGTAATCAACCAAACACACAAAACAAAGGACCTGAACGGACACATTTAATTTGAGTTATTTATCACTTCCTATTACATTCTGGGTTTTTCAGGGCATGGAGTCAAATTCTGTTTGTAGAATTCCTACTACAATACGGCCCACTTTCACTTGCTCCTTCACCACTGTAACAGTAATCATGAAAAAATAAACAAATGTCAATTTTAGACCAATTTTCCTTTCTATTCTCCTCTAAAAATATACTGAAAAGCCCTACATTTCCTCTGGTGTTTGGTAACCTGAAAAGAAACTTGATATAATACAATTGCAGCCAAAGCACTATCACTCTGTGACATTCAGTTTATAAGGAAATGTGGGAATGTGCAATCCATTCACAGTAATTTAAATGGATGTTTTGATTGGATTATGTAAGTACATTTGTGTTTGCGTGTGCATGTGTGTGCATGCATATATGCCATAAATTGTCAAAAGAGGTCACTCCATAAAAGTGAATTTAAACTTAATTTTACATTCTTGGTAAAAGTTCAAAGGCTAAATTCAGTTTAACCTTGGCACAGCAGAGCTTTTCCTTCTGATTTTTCAGTCTGTTATGAAAATTGCTTGTGAAATAAAGACAAACATAGGTCTGCCTGAGAAGGCATTAATAATCCGATCCTTACATGTTTGTATAGAAGACAGGTACAATCCAGTGTTGATTGCTTCTTAGCTTCTCTTTGCTTTTGCAGGAAATCCTGGGAGATAATACCAGGTCATCACAACTGAGCATTGTGCACCCACAAACAAACATTGGCAACTCTGAAGAGCAGAGCTCTCGATGGGTCAAATATGTGGGACTGATAGATCCAGATACACACAAGGAATCATCATTGCAATACATCACTCTCTGCATTTTACAACCCATATTTGACCATTTTCCCAAAAAATCATTCAATGTGTATATTACATTACATTTAATTTTTTTTGTTTTACAAAGAAAACTTTTTACGGAGAGCCTAAAAGATTTTTATGAGATAAACTTAATGATGAGTTTTCCAGTCTAAGTAAATAAGAATCCCACGGGAATAAGAATTTTGGGATACATTCAAACAAACACTGTAAAGTTTTGAGAAATGCCAAGTTCTTGGGAGATCAGTGTGTGTGTGTGTGTACTACGTGTTTGTATAATCAACAATCTCCGAGCAATATGGTATGCCAGTTATTAATTCTGCTCATTGCAGATGGCTTCATTATGTGTATTTAATTTCAGTACTTAAGCAAACATACAAAAGTAGGGCTTACAAACTGCTTTAGGATACGATGGTTATGTACAAAGGAAACGGTAACAAAATGGAAACAAGTGATACTCCTTCGGCTGGAGGTAAATCTATATTGATGGGATTAAGCCATTCAGAACCATCCCTCAACTTGAATAGCCCTAAAACCACCAATTGCTTTGTTTGTGGTGTCGAGAAGGTACTGATCACTAGAGCCTTAATTTGCTGCAGCAGTTAAGTGCTCCAATTCCTCAGCGCAGTAATTGCCACATGTTGAGTGTGCAGATGTCTAAACACGTGGGAGCACTTCCCTTTCCTAAAGACAAATGAAGATTTTCATTTTGTTTTGTAAACGTGTCAGGATTTATCACTTAGTCATGTGTCATGCATTAGGGTGTTTATACAATATGGCTTTCTGCACCCTGGTTCTGGACTTCTACGATTTCAACAAAAAGGCTGTGGAGTAAAGTGGGTTTGCTAGACCTTCCCCCATTAACCCAAGCCTTTGGTTGGGCTAAAGGGAAGCATGAGCTCTGAGTGTAAATGATAAACAGGGTTTTTGCCAAGAGTGAGACAATTGGAATTCACCTATATCCTCAAACAGTGCTTGATAAAAGAGACTTCATCAGCAAGACAGGTAGATATTTAAAACACAACAAAACAAAAAGATAAAAATAAAATTGAAGTAATGTTCACCAGCAGTAATTATGTGTATCTATACATATTACTCTGAGTTAAATTGGATTTATAGCTTCTCCTCAGCCTCTGTGTACCACTCAAACACTGAATATCTACTTTTTAAACTTTCCTTTTCATATAAATGGTTACAATTTTAAAGCATTTTGAAGTTTGCATATATAACATCAGAGACAGGGCGACTGACAGGAGCAATATTTCTGAAATAACTCTTCTGTAGTGGAAACAGGAATGGGCATATGATGTGAAGTTGGGAAGTGGCTTGGACACCAAGCCTGAAGTTTGATTAATTTCTGTTTGGAGTCTGAGGCTGACGGTGATGCTGCAGCTATGGAGCATCTCTTGGTAGGGCTGAGGAACAGATCTGAAATTCATATGTAGCAATGAATGTGTGGTTTGGGGTCCCAGTTTATAGTCATCTCTCCAAAAGGTTTTACAAGAAAAGCCAGAATTAGATAGCAAGATGAGAAAATAGCTAACTGATGTTTCTAATGGACCTTTGAATTTTTTAATCTGAAAATAAAAATGATAAAAATCATCCAAGAAGGTAAAAATCTGCCTCTCTACTCTGTTACGATTTTGGTGGCTGATACTACTTTTTTGTTTGCAGAAGCCAGGAAAAAACCCCAAACCAACAGTTATTTATCTGTTACCAGACAAAGGCTGTAAAGAAATCCAAGAAGAGTATCCCAGCACAAAAGCCTGAACTCTTTGACCTCTCAGGCCTCGGGCCTGGACAATTGACCAAGCTGGGCTTTTTCCTGAGAACTGCCTGAGGGCAAAGGCTGAGAAAAGATGCACATTGTTCATGGCACCATCCATTAAAGGCGAGGGCTGAAAGGCAAAAGGATCTTTCCAGGTTACAGCAGTGCTGAGAATGCAGCCTGACACTCATTTTCAAGGTAATGTAATAAAGGGAAAAAAGTGAGTTGTAGAGATCTTAATTCTTTAAAATTTAAAAGCTAATTTTGTGTCTTTTAGTCAATTTCCTATGCAGGAAGGAAGAATTTATTAACTGACTTCTGATGTTAAATGGAGTGCTAATGGGCAAGTACAACAATTCAACAGGTGCCAAGGAGAAATATAGAGACATTATATCAATATTAATCTTAGGGCCTCACAAAAGCCTTGGTAGGGGCTTTTATTATGCAGGTCGTGATGGGAGCACTCCTGCCACCTTGCAAAGTGAAAAGGGGGTTCAGTTCCCCTGTTGAAAGTATTTGAATGTTCACATTGCAAGATGTTTTAATGGAAGATTTCGAATTCTGTGCCGTTGGAAATTGCTGTTTGTTGACAGAGGTTGTCCTGAGCTGGAATTCCTCCTGGGAGAGATGCCTTGGAGCTGCTGTTCTCTGGCCAGGGCAGGCAAGGCAGCAGTGCTGAAGAGCAAAAGTATTTCCACCATTGAACACTCAGCTGGAAACCTGAACACCCATTATTAGTCTGGATAGAAGTCAAAAGAATAGTTGAACCTGCTAAAAATCTACACAGCCGCTATTTTGCAGACTGATCTTCTGCCAGTAAGCAAATGCTGACTCTAATGTACTTCTGATTTTGACCCCTGGGTTGAAAATTTTCTGTATAAACACCAGCTGATGAACAGGTCACTTTGTTTTCAAGACAAGACTCTCACACTCGCGCCCCACACAGCAGGTCCCTGCTCCAGATAAAAGACTTCAAAATGTCCAGCAATAATTTTCACTGAACAATTTTTACTTTGTTCCAAGCTGCCAAATTATTAGTGGGAAAGGATTAGCAGGGAAGGGAAAGTGTTTTAGTCTAAACATCTTATTTGGGTGCAAAAAAAAAAATCTATTTTGATGTTGTCAGGTAGAAAATTTCCATGTTTTATGGACAAAAGGGTTTGAAAATTTCATGGTGTAAATAAAATATAAATTTAAAATTATAAAGCAAAATAAAAAGAAAATAGTTTGATATTTCACGGTAAAATATATATTTTTTTTCACCCAGCTGTACATATTTTCTTGCTGAAAGTGTGTTTTTTGCAGAATAATAGCTTTTTCATTCCATACCAAAACCAGATAAAAAGGAAGACACAGAAATTCCCTGGAATTTGAGAACTATTCATCTGTGGCTCTGCTCCTCTTCACAAATGCATTAAAATAACAAGCAATAGGGATATCTGGCAGCATTGAAATAATAATCAAAATTTCAGTGGAAAAAGAGGTATTCAGTTAACTGGGAACCTGCTTCTCAGGGTTTTGACTCCAGAGAGAATTACAGCTAACCATTTTATCTGCCTGGCTCTATTCTTTAATTTTGATCTTTTAGTAACAGAAATGACCTTTGGCAAAAGTGCCCCCCAGATTGCACACTGGAAAGGAATTCTGTCATGAATGTGGCAGGAATAGGTGAGGTGAAAGCACAGCACCCACAGCCCCTTTTCTACAGAAGGTTTTGCTGTGTAACAGCCACTGGGAACATCTGAGCCTGTTGCTGTTTGTAGTCAGGGAATAAACTTCTCCGCTCCCAACATTTCATATTTGGCTTAATTGGAACCACTGCTCAGAGGAGGATGCTCTGAGCGTTGGCAGCAAAAAGTTTATGGAGAGCCCATCCCTTTCCAGAGGAGCAGTAGCGATCCCAGCCCTGCTCAGACGCTTTCCAGAGGATGTTGCACAACCCAGCTGCATCATGTTCTTGCTCTGTCATGTCCCTTCTTGAGCAGTGTCGTAAACAGCGTCTTATTCACTTCAGTGGCATGTGCAGAGGAGAAACATCACACGGTGATCCTGGGAGCTGGGGCCAGAAAAGGGAATAAAAACTGTGCAATGTGAATGACACCAACTCTGGGGTTGCTTGACAGCAGGGGGTTTTTTTGGGGTGTGTGTGAAAATGGCAACAGGCTTTATCTCACATGAAGAATTAGTTTCCTGTTCTAATAATAGTAATAGCAATCACAGCAATAACCATAACAAAATTCCCCCCAAATGAAATGAATTTTTTTTGGGTTCCAATGTCATCTAAACACTCCCCCCACCCCCTTAACTCTGTAAATCAAAAATAGCCCCAAAGAAACCAGCTCAGTTTTATACATGTGAAAATATGCTGAGTGGGACTGGCAGCATCTCCCATTGCAAATCCAAAAAGGGATTTGAAAAAACCCAAGGCAATTAAAGCCCCAAAATCAGGGAACACCTCTGACGGGATATGAGGGAGTGACGTAATGGGGGGAGGTTTGAATATTCAATGTTAGTGTTTAGCAAAACTTTATGTAAGAAAAATAATGAGGTCGAGTTCTGTAGCTGCTAGATATGTTCAATAATTTTTTATTCAAATATAAATATTTAAGATACTGAAAAGCTGCTTTCTCTACTCCCTTAAAAATTCCAAACTGTACGACCAGTTCCCATAAATGACTAATCTTATTTTAAATGAAGCTAATTTTTGGCTAGGTCTTGAGAAGAAAAAATATTGGATCTGCAACAAAATCCATATTTTTCCCCCCACACTGTGTCTTAAAAATGTATCCAGACTAACAGCTTGTTTCCAGATGATATTGGATGCTCCTTTTGGTTTCCAAAATCGGGTTTTTGTATCTGGTTGTGTGACACAAAGATCGGATACAGGTTCTAGATTTTTTTACCCCCTCCACTTTGCAAAGTTCGGGCTGGGGGGTCTTCACAAGCTGCTGGGGAAAAACAAAAAAGAAAGGAAAAAAAAGCAGGTTTAGAAAATCTGGGGATTTAAAGTGGAAGAGTACAGTCCTTCCCCCCTATGGCGGGTGGATTTATTGGGTGTCATGATGACACAATGTGTCTATTTGCAGGCGAAGAAAGCCCCCTACTTAACCTTCATCTTTTTGTGTGTGCACGTACCAGAAGGCACCACACTGTTGCTGGAAAACAAATAATTAGTGACATGTTCTGTAACACCATTGCTATTTAAAGCTAAATCAGTGGGTTAATGCTTCTCGAAATGTGACATCCATGAGGGATTCTCGCTCCAGCACTGTTAGTCACTTGGTGGTCTCCAGAGTGCCAGGATCAATGCCCTGAGTTTTAAAAGTCTTGGTTGAAATAAGAAACAAGAGATTATTGTAGATTTTTTTTGGGAGTGGGGGGAGGTGGATCCTGCAGGAGCTGACTCCTTCTGCCCAAAGAGCCCCATGGGAGATGCTGGTCCTCAGCCCTTTGCTGACCTTCACCCCCGCACACGGCTCAGTGCAGCCCCTCTCCTCATGGGCTGTGGGGCAAGGACAAGCAGGAAAATCATGTGGGATCAACTTCTGAACTGCAAAATCCCTGAAGACAGAGCCCAGGCCTCCCCAGGGCATCTGCACAGCACTAAACACCCTGTCAGGCTGAAAGAATGAACCCCAAGAGTTTATAATTGCACACCAATGATAGAGAGAGAGACTCCGGGTTTGATTTTGCTCAGGAACTGAAGCCATTCTTTACTAGGGCAAATGACCTGAACAAAATGCTTTGCATGGGTGAGAATAAAATCCAAAAGCATTGAGGAAAGGAAAAAAAAAAAAAAAAAGAAGAAAAAGGAAGAAATAAAACAGTCAAATCACATTTTACTTCTTCTTACCCAGGAGATTGACACAGTAGCTTTTTTTTCTCCTTCCCATTTTCCATTAAGCTGGTTCTTTAAAACACATCTGAACTTTTCCCATCCTGACGATTCCCACGGACAATTGGCAGAGAATCTAGGACAACTTGCAATACTGGGATTTTTTCCAGGCATGAGTAACTTGTTAAAAAGCCACTATTTCCCTAATACTAACAGTAAACAGAGTTCACATCCACATGAAATCCTCTGTGACCTATCGGGGAAAGTTTTTTGTATATTTATACAGGGAGATATATGAAATCATTTAATTCCTTTATCCATCAAGCACTTGGAACTCAGCATGTCCGTTTATATTTCACTTACAAAAATAAATATACACATGCATGCCAGGCTAGATTTAAAGGTATCCTTTTCCCCCAGTTGACAGCTCCATGCCTGTAGTTTTATAAGGGAAAGCTTTTGAAAGAGCAGTATTTAAAATAAAGTCAGTGAGCCATGTTTTATGTCACGCTGACGAAATATAACTCCATCACACCTGCTGCTCCTACTACTTTGGGTGGTGGACAACTCTATTGAGCAGCTATTTCCCAATTTTCTGAGCTTTTAGAAAATTGCCCTTTTGGGCAAGCAGAAATTTTGGACATACATCTGCTGTGTAGATGTATTAAATGTACAATGATTTCCAAACTTCCCCAAATGATCACTATGTTTTGGGACCTCTTGATGTATCTAATTAAGCTAAGTCTATTTTGGAGAAAGAAATCCAAATTGCGATAACATTTGAAGTCCCTCTCACACTTTGTCCCACCACAGAAATGGGTTCTGCCTGCTCAAAGAAGCTGAAACCATCTAAAAATAGATATAGCTTATCATTTATTTCAGAATATTTAATAATGAAAAAGTATCAGGAAGCCCTTCTAAGGGGCAGGGACAAGGACATGTGAGAGGGCCGTAAAACTGAGGTCTGCCTGTATCTGAATTTTGGGTGCCATATGGGATGAAGCACATAGGTGCCATCAGTTTGAGCACAAGTGCCTGGTGTTCTTGATTCCTTTTTCAAGTACAGCTACAAAGGCAGTGTGAATGTTTCCAGTAGGATCATACTCCCTGTTGTAACCCTGTTTTTTGAGAACTGAACAGAAACTCTATTCACAACAGTGCAGCTCTCCCACTCAAATCTGTTCTCCTGGCTATGCCTCAGTTTCCCTAAAAGAAAAAAAGCAACAAAACAGAATGAGCAAAATACTTTGTAATACACTTTGAAGTTTGTTTTATCCTAATTATAATAATGTAATCTTAAATCATATGGCTAGAGTTATGTGATGTAAAGACTTTTCCATGTTTCTGACGTTTTCCCATCCAAAAAGGGTGTGAAAAGACAAAGCTGTGATTTCTTTCTAGTAGGGATTTCCAGAAAACATTGGATTTTAGAAGAATCAAAAGAAAACACATTGGCTTTGGACTGCTTTCCTCTTGGAAGGTTTTGTCAACCTCACATTCCCTGCAAGTGAAATTAGGTGTTTTTGCGTAGTATTTTATGTGCAGCCTTTTAGTCTGTCCACAAAACATAATTCTCATTAAAAAGAGCCATTAACAACCCTCTTCCATTAGGCTGGATTTCCTCAGTGGATTATGGTTTCTTTTCTGCAAAAGTGAACACTTTCCTTGGGAAAATCTCTCCTAAAAAAAAAAGGAATTTATTTGGTTGGAAGAGCATTTTGACATAAACATTCCCAGTTAGGTTTGCCATTCAGTGCTGATTTAGGTAGGGAGGGTAGGCAAGGCTGAACATTGACAGTGCTACAGACCTGAATAATTCACAGGCAGCCTAAAACCTCCAGCTTTCCTGGCCACCTCTGGAACCACAGGCCACAAAGTCCGGGGCAAAAGAGAAGCATCCACAGAGATTGGAGAAAAGAGGATGTGGCCACCACCATCCAGAACACGAAGACTTCTCTCCACCTCCTGCAGAAGGAAGAGAAACCAGAGTTTTTGTGTATAATTCACATGTTCTGCCTTTGCATCCCTAGGCATCAAAGCAATTCCCCTTGTCTTGCACAGGAGAAACTCTTTTTGATTTTTTTTTGTTTAGTGGAGTCCTTCATTCAGACTCACAGGATATTCTGGAAGGCTTTGAGGGTCTCAGAGCACATTTCAGCCAAGTGCTTTTGTATTTTCCTTCAATGTCTACATGGGAGAACGAATATATGTTAGTTTAGTTTTTGCTTCTCTATTTCAGGGATACCCATTGGAATTGATTTGAGAAGCATATCAGCAAAAACACACAAGGCAATGTCCCCCCTGAATTATTCCTACTATGTGCCTGATTAGAATCAGTAAATTGATCACCACCTCTGCATCTGAAAAATATCATTAAAGTCATAGCCAGGCTTCTATACAGAGGGAGTTATTAGGGGTCTTTTTGGCATTGTGCCTCTACTTACTGTCTGGTGAGAAACACTGAAAAATCCAGATCTTTTCTTGGATCTATTGAGAGATCTCCTATTATAGTAGTGATCCAGCAATAAAACAAACCAAAACCAGAAAGAATTGGTTCCATCTCTGAGGGCTTACAGTGAAACATTTGCTAAAGTTTTATTAGTTCTGGCATAATGAAAAGTATTTTGCATTTAAATAAAATAAAAGTATGGCAGTTACAGCAACAGGCTGTATTTTTGCTGTTTGGATGAAACGTTTCAGTCTTGCTGGGAATGAGCAGATTGCTTTTCCCAGCTCCTCAGGAAGTCAGTGCCAGTCTCGTAAACTCTTTCAGATCTTCTCTAAGTACAGCTGAGGCCAGAACCAGTTTTTTTTTTACTATGCAGTTACATTGCTAACTTCCCCCATCTAATGGATATTCCTTTGACTCAGGAGTTCAGGACCAGGCCCTGAGAGTATTTTACCTAAATTCCCCCTGCCTTTGTGACTAAATCTGGAGAGTGGGATTTGAACCCCTCCTTTCAGCATTAACAAGGTCCTCAACCTTCCATAAGGTCATGTTTGAGGACTTCCATGAGAAGGAACAGGGAGCTGTTCTGTGGGAGCTCCTTGTACTTCATTCTCATGGAGCTCAAGTCATTTAAAAGGATGAGAAAGTTAGTGTAATGTTTTTCTCTTTATTTGTCGTGCTTCAAATTATTTTTTATGAAGTTATTTGTACACATTTCAGCACTTCCTGTTTGGAGCAGACGTGGCAGCTGAAATACCATGAGAAAAACTTCTTATCCTGATGGCAATTTGGATCTGGCTAAAAGCAGGAAAATGCATTTAAAATCCTCACGTAACTCTTGTTTTTTTATCCAATGTCTGCCCTGATTTATGACAAAAGTTGTGTTCTGACTGGTGGACTAGATCTTTTCTGATTTTGAGACCTCACAAATACTGAACGTTTGGCTCCTAGCTGGACTTTGAGGTTTGTAGCTTGACTAGATCATATCGAACAAGTAGAATGCCAGTGTGAGATTAGGTGACTTTTGTACCAGGCAGATTTTAGGCTGGTCAAATCTGAAAGTAAATCTTGCTTTAATTTGTAAAAATGGTATATTTCCCTTCTATGTCTCACCAATGTACTTACAATTTATATTCTATATGCTGCAAATACTGTCAAAAATCTTATTTTTTCAATACTTTCTTATGTCAAAGGCCAGAGCTACATTTTGGTTGTTGCTGGCTCAGGGGAAATGAAAGAATGAAGCATCAACAGATGCACCACCAAACAACCCAGTTCTGTCTGACTTGGTCCTTGGCATCTGTGTGCTATTTCTGTCAAACTCAATCAAACCGAGTGTTAATTTTTGAAGCAAAACCCCTGTGATTATTCCACTTGTGATGTAAGCCAGATCTAACCTCAAGACTGTCAAAGGCCAGAAGTCAATGACCCAATTTTTCATGCCATGCAGCCCTCTATCAGTAGCCAGTGCTTTTCCCAGTGTTCATTCCTACTTATGTAGATTATTCATTCTTTGTGAAATTTGTTATAGATGCCAAATAGAGTATTTATATAAAATTCAGGCCAGTTGCAACTTTGAGAAGCTTTGCCTACAGCACAGTGTGGCAAATAGATCCCAGAGTGCATGTCTGGTAAGTATGAAACCTCATCCAGACAGGAATCTCACTTTGCACAAAGAAATACTTCTTAGAGCAATCACAATTGAATGCCAAGAATCCCCAGTGAAAAGTTTTAGTGAGAAATTTGTGTTGGGGTATTGCAATTATGGATCTTTCTCTAAGTGCTCACTCACTTGGAATATAAAATGGAGTGATCTTGGTATTTTAGGACCTTTCTACTCTGATTATATCGTAGAGCCCAGTGGGACAAGATTTTGACCTGGATTTCTGCCTTCACCTGAGCTGACTTTGGGTTGCAATAGTTCATCAGTGTTGGTGTTCTTTGATTTTTTACTTTTCTTTGCTCCTGAGGCCAGGAATGCAAGACCTTACCAGTACAAATTTAGCTTGAGCTTTGCAAAACTAGTGATAGTAACCCAGGTCAATGAGAGAATTTCAGCAAACTGGAAAAGTGCCATGTTTAATAAAAAAAAAGGGGAGGGAAAAGGGCAGAGTGGCTTCATACATTGATAATATCTCTCTAACTTTCTTTTGATCAGCAGGAGCACTGTGTAATGAGGCAGGGGAATGTCTTCTCTCTGGGAATGCAGTTATTCAGAGTTGGTGACAGCATGAAAATTCTGCATATTTGGTCTCCCAATTCCACAACCTCTTCTGCTTTTGCAGACTTCATGTTCCCCATGCAAAGACTGACTTTGGGAGAATCTTTCTTTCTAGGACAGCATGAGGCTCACAGGCATCTCTGAACCCTATCTTGAGTGGAAAAGGTGTAGAGAAGATGAACTGAGGCAGAAACAAAAATAGACGTACATAACTATAGTAAATGAAACAAGAAAGCTAAAGAATATTAACTGGACTGTGAAACAGTCATTGGCTGAATTTAATTCTAGTCAGCTAAAGAATGGCAAGTTAACAGAATTTCATACTGAAATTCCCTCTAAGGTGTAGGTCCCAATGAAAGTACCGAAAGAATTTAGATACATTATTAATGCATAAACTATTTAGTAGAACAAGATGGAAAAGTAGGACTGGGAAATAACTAATTTTTCCAGGTTTTTCTTCCTTGCCCAGCCCTATTTTTTGACAAAATTTATTAAAGCAGTGCATTTTGACAGGTTAAACTGCAGTAATTATCCAGACATTGTCAGTCTCTTACATACCTTCCTTTTGTTATTACGTATTCAAAATCTATAGAAATAGAGGATGTTTTCTACAGCTGGCCTGCACACAGAGCCTACCGTACAAAAGTTAAAAGCAGCCAGGCTGTGATTATATCGATGGTTGCTGGTACCTGAACACAATTCCAAATGCACAAACCTATTTTTAGAACACTACATTCCTTTCCTTTTCTTTTTTTTTTCCTTTTAAACCATAACCTTCATGAAAAGGCTGTGATATATATTCCAGCCACCCAGGTCTGGAAAAGAAGAAAAAAAATATCATATTAACAGCGAGACAATTATCCTGCTGCCAAATGTACAAATATTTGCTAATAACTGTTGCTGTCCTGCAGGCCTGGAGGAGTGCTCCATCTTATTCTTCTGGCTTGCTTTTTGACAGAGGGCTTCCCTTAAATCCATCCTCCACTCTTACTGATCCTGGATTCCTCCCAGCCCACTGATGCTCTGGGCTTGGTCCTGCTGCTGGTCTTTTTCCTGGGAGTTCAACTGGGGCTCCAGGAAAGAATGTGAAAGACGTGTGAGCTCCCACATTTGCTTTTCCTGGCATGGTGCTTGCTGTGTTTTCTTATCATAACCAAATAAATGTGGTGGATGTTCAGTACACTTGCAAACCCTCGGTGTTCCCTGGGAGAAGGCAGCTGTGGCAGGAGACCACCATGAACCGCCTTGTCTAGACCTAAAGGGAACATCTATGAAATTAATTGGTGCTTTCAAATAAAAGCCATTTAATGTAAAACTGATAAATCCATTAAATGCGTATTACGGCTGCCATGGTTTTATTCAGGGAAGAGATTTATTCATGGAGCAGTTTCCTATTGCCTGTGCAGTTATCAGTGAATAATGATCTGGTGGTTTCACGACTGAATTCCAGGTAGATAATAAAAACAAAACAAAACAAAAGCATTAATGCAATTTATTAATTTATTTCTCATCCCTTCCTATGTGTGTGGCCCCCTGCAGAGCTGCAGGCATGTAAGTAAGAGCAGAAAAATTGGTCTGATGCTGTACCTCCTGTGTGACTGGGTGTGTTTGCAAAGCTGTTGACGTTTTGTCACTGTAAATGCACAGAAATTGTGCAAGCATATCGAATCCATCAGTCTGAGCTCAAAGCACATATTGGCCTGTGTCTCCCCAAAAGTGCCCTAAAACCCAGTCTCCAGCTGAACTTCCCCAATGTCCCATGACTCCCCTCAATGCTTTGTTTTGCATTTTAGGTCCCAAGTGTTCATCTCCACACAAAAGCATGTACTGCCTGTGTGTGTAAACCCTCAAAAATGCTCTGATTTTATCCACAAGTCAGGGGAGCAGCTGGGAGACATTGCAGCTTTTTTCCTTTTATTTCCTTCCTCTTTTTTTTCCTTTGTTTGCCGCCCCATCTCTGACTTGGAGGGTCAAATCCATGGCAAGTTCATTTCTGGGCCAACTCTGCCAAATTATATGATGTGAATTAATGTCTACTAGAGCTTAGAACAGCAAACTCTGATTTAAGCTCTTAGGTTGAACTTGTCTACAATTGTTGAGGTGAAAGGCCAGTTCATACCCATTAATTAAACTAATCCATCTCAATCTACTTTATTTTATACCTTTTAGGGTTTGTGACTCTAAGAAATATATTTAGATAAAGCAATGCTGTTAAAACCCCGGAACATTGCTAAAGACACTCACCACCCACCATTGGTTTATACTAGAGATCGCTTCAAGCATTTTTTAAATGCTGGGAATTAATTTAATCATATATTTGTTAGTTAATCCCAACACACGGAGCAGTTTCCTATCCAATTGATTCAAATAACCAGTCCACTAATGTCAGGGTTATTTTTGATTCTGACTTTAGTCCATTTGTAGTAATTTCATTAATAAGCAAGCACTTCTGTTGGACTCCCCCTGATTTTTCCTTCCACCTCCTCCTTCATTGTGGTTTTAGTGTTAAAACACACGAAAACGAGGGAGCGCAATTACCTTGTGAAATCTGAACCTAAACACAACCCCTAAGTACAGCTTTTAGGGGCTCTTGTGTACATAGCAGCAGGCAGAGAATATTCAGGAAGATTAGCAAGGTTCAAGTATTATCTAAAAGCATATGGGAATTTCTTAAGAGGATCTAATCTAAAAATAGGATTAAGACATATTACCAGATGTCTATCCCTAAATATTCATTTTTAAACTGAAGATATTTAATGACTGAGTAATATTTAATAAGTTATTAGTTGACCGTAGAGGCTTCTGAAATTGAAATTCCTCGGAAATGTCTATCATGATAATAATTAATAAGGATTTTAAAACAGCAGCTTCATTGCAATGGTTTTCTGCCATATTACAGAAACCCATTTTTTAAAAGTATGGGCTGTTTTAGATTTTTAGTTTGGGGTTTTTTGTGTGGGTTTTTTGGTTTTTTTAACAGTATACAGAGATCAGAAAATCCTGTGTGCTGTAACATTGAAATTCCTAAGGTAAAAATGAGCAGAAGGAAGACATGAATGGTTTGAGATAGAGATCCATACATATTTATCCATTTTTACCTGAATGCTTTTATTCTGAAAACAGTCCAGAACTACAGGCTAGAGGCACTAAGTGTGGTTTGTGTGGTTGTGCCTTGCATGTGGCCCCTGTGTTGTAGGTTGCAGCCAGACAGCTCATTTAAAGGACAGCAGGTCTTATTGATCTCAGCATCCACATAAACCTGGAGCACATCTTAACAAAAACATTTCTTAGAGATTTAAGTTTTCTACAGTCAGACAGATGAAGAAAAGCTGAAACAATGCTAGTGCAGAATTTTCAGTATAGTCAGAATTGTGGGAACATTCAAATAAGCCCTGGTCCACTTTCACTTTTGGATTTCTATCTCAAACTTTCTAATACTTATCCATATTTGAATCTTGGGATGTGTTTATTTTCTGCTAAATGTTGTGGTAAATCCAAAGGCTGGGCTCAGACAGATGTTACTTGCTCAGAGTCAAGAGGTAAGCTAAAGTCAGAGTTCTTCTGAGAAATCTCATCTTCTACTCTTCTATGGGCACAATGTCTTAAGTCAAGAACATAACTGAAGTACATTTCTTGTGATATTTGGACACATGTTTCACAGAGAAGAGGAAAGATTATTGTTCTTTCTGTCCTCTCCCCTGTTTGTAAAAGCCATGGACTACTATAATTAAAAAAAAATTAAACTACTTTTATAATTCTTAGACTTTCTCCTGAAACAGAAGGCTATAGGTACCTTCCATAAATTGTGGTTGCACCAGTTCCCTCACCTGGAGAAATATGATGTCCTTCAACATAAAGAAATCTGCTGTCAGACAGAAAGTGCAGAACGTCCTGCCAGAGTGACAGAGGAAAAAACATTGGATTTGTGGAAAACCATGAAGCTCTTAGTAATTTCCAGGGTTCCATCCTCTGCTATAGCTGATGAGCAGCTCTGGAAGATGACAGGAAGGAATGGTGGAGGGAAGCTGGAGGAGCTGTAGTAGCCTTGCAGTAACACTTGTAACCTTTTCCCTCCCTATCAGACCCACAGGAGGCTGGCACATAAAACCTGGGGCACAGCTGTGCCTAAGGGGAAATTTCACTGCTGTGTTTTACAGTTGTTGTTTTGAGTCACTGATAAAACCAAGCACCAGGGAATAGCTTGTTTGAGGTGTGTGTGCTCCATTCTGAGCAGGATGGGAATTGTTGGTTCATGAGTCAATCAGATAATCATGGTGAGAGTAACTGGCAAGGGTGGTGTTGATGCTTTGGCCGAGCGATGAAGGGGATCGTTTCTTCTTCCTCTTCATGTACCTAAAATTTTGGCTCCTAGCAAACTTGGGAATCCAATGCACATCCAGGATGTTATTGTGCTTTATTGTATTATATTTTATTTTTTGTCCAGCCAGAATAATTAGTTGTAGGAAAGAAAATATAGTGAAGCAAACATTCCTGGAGAGATCTTTCCATTATTTTTATTTTTTTCCTTCATCACTTGCCAGCCAGGGGCTCTGCACTTGGCTCCTCAATCAGGAAGAGAAAAGAAAAGACAAAGGGACAAAATAACTTTCACAGGGAAGAGGCGGCTCCTCATGCTTGAAATATTTTTGCTTTCATTGGTGAGAAGTAGAAGACATTAAGCCAGGGCTGGACTGTACTCTGTGGGTCTCAGGGCCCTAATATTAAGCAATATTACCCCTCAACCAGCTAATAACAAAAATGAAGACTCGTCCAGCAATTAGACTGCTAGTCTGACCTTGATAAATATGAATTCAAATCATTGTTCCTGTTCTTCATAAAATGGCTTGTTTTGGAAGGCACCTTAAAGATCATCTTGTTCCAATCCCCCTGCTATGGACAGGGACACCTTCCACTAGACCTGATCACCCTTAGGCCCATCCAGCTTTGTTGGTTGTTGTTTGTGTATTGTACCAAAAAGGTGACTGGTTTGAGACCAGAAGCACAAATATATTTATGAACCCAGATCTACATTGAAAATACAAATAGGACATGTTTTTTAGGGATGGAATGTGAGTGCCTGATTTTCAGTCTGGACTTGGCCTCTAGTCTCTTATTACTTGTCTGAGTGCAAATAGCCCATTTCCATACCAAAGCAGTTTAAAACTAAAGATTTAAAGAAAAATAAATTAAAGATTACACAAGTATTAGAGTGAAAGAGACAGGAGTTCAGCGTTTCTGAGTGATGGGTCACACACTGGAAAGGCATTCTCCTGTGACCCAAAACTTCATACCTATGTATATTTATGAAATATGTAGCAGCTTATTTTTCTAGGTTACCCTTGTTAAGGAGATACACCGTGGCCATTTGAATGGTGTTTCAACTTTTACAGTCACCTGGAGAGGCAGAGAAATTTGGTGAAGTGCATAAAGTATGTCACACGACAGAATGGCAGTGGCAATGGCCACACAATCTGCAGAAGTCTGGGAAGGAAAATAATAGGATAAAATTTTCCCACTCTTTGGAAACCTAGAATACTTGAGTTTTCTGGGCAGTGGGGAACTTTCTGAGGTAGGGAATTGCTCTCAGACCTCAGAGCAAATCACCAAAATGACATCCTTGCGTGTTCGCACACTGCCACTGGACCATCTACAGTATCTACATTGTGGATACCTACACCTGCACTCTGCTTATCAGCCAAAATACTTTCTACTCCTCCGAAAGTATCCTCCACTGGTCTCCCTGAAACCACTCAATTCCCAATACACACAGCTCCGTGATACTGGTGGGGCCACTGGCAGCCCTGCAGCTCTTGATTTCTAATGAATTACTCTTTGCTGGACATGAGACTCAGAGGTCATGGAGTGGGAAGGAGTGGTGGATCATGACAAACAAACCAATCCCCTCCTCCAAGGTTAGCATATCTGGCTGTGTTCATATATCTGTGTGCACACTCAGGGTGGTTCTGATCAAAGCTACCACTTCTTGGCCTGTATCTTCAAGTTGACATAATTTTGTCATGGCTAAGATGATGTTCTGGTATAGGAAACAAAAACATAGAATAAACAGCTTTGTTTTTCACTCCAAATTCCACACAATTTTGCCTTACACATTCTTTACTCTGGCCCTCTTCTTTCCATCAGTTGCCAAACTAAAGTTTTGTACCGGGCCATTAAATAAAAAGCGAAAACAAAACTTTTGTTGAGATGAACACTTTTTTTTTCTCTCTCTCTTTGCCATTGGGGCCTCAGCTAAAGTGACCTGAGGCTAAATAGGCTCTCAAAGAAAGCTTTCTTGCCAAAGAAATGTCATTGCTGTTAAACAGTACTAATGAATGCATAGATTTAGAACCTTATTTACATTGAAATTTGTTTAGTAAGCCAAGTTAGGTCTGAAAATTGGGACAAACTGTTTCCTCAATAATTTAATAACTCCAAAGACCTCGTCCATTTGAAAAAGGCTGAGCCTCAACATCCACTTACAAATGCAATGTCACGTTTCCCCAAATTGAATAAAATGCTAATAATACAGCAGATCCCCAGATCAGCAAGTAAAGTGGCTTTTAGCTCTGAGTTCAGCTGGAGACAGAGTGAATAACAACAGTCAGCTTACTCTGTCCTAAGCAAAATGGTTTTATTACATCAATTGCCTGTGTTTCAAGTGTTTTGAAGGGTTCACATTTATTTTCATAACCTCGCTGAATTCGGCACCCTTGCCAGTAGTGCTGGAAATTTCATATCGGGAGCTTTTCATTGAAATAGGCCAATTAACTCACTCAGGTCACATTCCTTATATGAACTGCTTTTAATAGTCGGCCTCACCACCCATTTTGTGACAAACAAAAATCTGCAACAAAAAACCAAATTAATTCATTTTGGTGAGTCCTTCCCAGGGGGAAGCATATATCAGCTGGTTAACCAAAAATGGGACACTTGGACAAATAAATTATACGAATGCATGTCCATCATACTCCTCCCTGAAAGTTACAATGTCTGCTTTGTGGAAACCATAACTCTGATTTCTATCTTATGGATCAGTATTTCTGCAAAATTTGGTTTGGCCCTTTATGTCAGGTAGCCTTGGTGCAGAGGCTTTAAACTTTATCCAGATGGAAACCCTGCTGCAGCATGGGAAGAGTAAAAGCTAATTTATAGCCTGGGTCTGAGCTACACAGTAATTTCTTGCTTTGTCCCTGAGAGGCAGAACTGAGTTTTCTAGAATAAAGACAACAATTGCCATCTAATGCATATGTCAGAGGTTGCATTGATTTGAGAATTTATTCTTGAATGAAAGTTAAATGCTCAATATATTACAAAACATGCAGGGCCCTGTGAAAGAGGTACTTATGAACCCATATTTCCCATTGTAATAGAGCAGGTAGAAGAAACCCTACCAAAGACAGATGCCACAGATATCAGACTTTGATGTCAAAGCTTGAACAGTCACCCATCACTTCGGGGCTTATGCTTTTCTCACTAGACTGCAGTTATTATACTGAATTCCTCTCCCAAAATTGTTCACAGTTTCCCACTGGTATCATTTTAAATAGTGTTTTAAATGGAAATAAACAAATGCAACCAGGCCATTATGACTCTTGTCCTGAGACTGGGGTAATGAGCAAACAAGAGAGACACCAGTAGAGTCTAAATATTTTAAATATGTCTGAGAAATGATGTGCTGTTCTCACACAGCAAACAATTTGTGGAACATGGCAGATCTCAGTCAAACTAAGAGCACCCAAACAAATGTACCTTACTTCACTACAAACTGTTAGGAAATACATTTTTGAAGCTGAGCCTCTATCAGAATATGATATTACATGACACTGTAACCTTTTTCCCTCCAGAAAACCACCCTTTATGAATAAAACATAGGTGACCTTTAAAAACTTAGCAGTTGTACTAGGTGATTGCATATTAACAAGCTTTTTGAGGAACTAGGACAGGCACTGTACGTTTCAGTTAAGGACAGATAATAGAACTATTCAAATAATTTATTATTTTATACAATATAGGGAAATGTAAGAAAACTACCTCAACAAGAGTCTGCTTAAATTTTTGTACGTATAATTTTATGTGGCTTGCTCCATTCATCTAAGTTATACAGTCACTGTTAAATGAAAGACTTCCTTTTAAAGGACAACTCTGATTCTCCTTTACTTGAAGTTTATGAACAGCTTTGGTTTGAGGCAACTTGATTGGACAAGTTGCAGTGACTACAAGGCATTTTTCATAGGTGATCAAAGGCATCTGAGGCCTTCTGTCCTTCCTTTGCCAGGATAAAAGGTTTGGAGACAAAGACTGAGCTGATTTAAATCAGTAGAAATGGGGAGACAGCACGGCATATACAGCAATGTATGAGGGTAAAGAGGACTCAGTTCTCTGGCTGACTTTCTCTAGGAAGGCTCTTCACTTTATTTGATCATCTTTATTGAAGCCAAATGAAGAAAAGAGAGAGTGGGTTGACACTAAAGAGAACATTTCTACCAGAGGGATAACTTTGGAAATTCATAACATTTACAAGTTTGAATAATTACACTAAATCTCATCTTCTTGCTTCCTCCATTCTCTCACTAGTTCTAAAATCTAGTTATATGAAGTAGAAATTTAGGGTGATATTCTGATGTCCTCCAGCTCTTGAATGGTCCATCATGTTGGCATCTCTCCTTACTTACACATTCAGTACATGGAGCTCTAACAAATGAGAAGAAATAAATTGCTCAGCACTTTTGCTCTTTTTTCCTACTCCAGAAACAATCCTGTTGCATGTGAGCAAAAGACTGTCTTTTACTGAAAGACCTGGTGGTCATAAACCTTTTGCCATGAAAGCAGTCGATTCCCAGCTTAGCAAAGATGAAATAGTAGTACTTACAAAGGAGATGAACTATTACAGAAGTCCAAATTATTATTTTAAAACCCGATGCCCAATGCATCTGAATGTATCATCTGGAATCTTGGATGCCCTGTTTCTTTGCACTATCTCAGGTATAATTGCCTGAAGGTGACTAGATTTTATTTCAACCTTTTGCTTCATGAGCAGCTCCCTCTGAGTATTAGAGCTATATCCAGGCACAGAAGAGAATAAAAATCAGCGATATTTGTCATTTTATCAGTTAATGTCCTTAGGCTGGCTGAAAAGTTTCCAAGTGGGAGTCTTGGGGGTGTTGAGTGTGTGCACCTTTCCTTTGTGCAGGCAGAGCACCTGGTGGTTTATCCTTTGAGCCAGTGGGAGAGAAAGGGAAAAATGTTCCACCAGACCAGCCTGATTGGTTTTTCTCCAATGTGTCATTACTGTGTTTCAGAGCATCTGTGTTGCTGCCGTATGAACTGGATACGAACACAAAGTAATCAATTTCAGTTGAGAGCACTAATTTATCACCTTGCCATCTTTTATGCAAGGTAGAGAATCTCTCTCTCTGTGTTTCTCTTCTACTTTCTAAATGCAAAATCAGGACAATAGACAACCCCCTCCCCTTTTCCTCCCTCTCTTCCCTCTCCCTATTTGTTTATAAGCCCTTGTAATTAAAATAAATGCTCTGAGAAGCAGAAATGTACATTATCATGCTCCATCATTGCCTGTTAAAGGGCAAGAGTCATGCTGGTTCTTACTGGAAAGTATACAGGAAAACTCCAAATTTTAGCCTCTTCTGCATTGCTAAGAACCTCCTCTTAATGCACAGTTATCCACCGAACCATAGCAGATATAGAAATCAAGTATCCTTTAGTCCTCTCCTATGAAAATGGAAAAAACCCCTGTTTTGTTGTCCTTGGCATAAATATTCTCTATCAAAACTAGAAAAAATATCAATATGATGGACCCAGACTTTGGGTGTCAGAAACAGCCTGCACGTTGCAATCTCATACCCACAAGAGATCCTGAAAGAGGCCATTAAAGAAGGTCAGAATCTTCCCAAATCATATGTCTGTGTGTTCTTTGGTAGGCAAACATGAGCTTGGAATTTAAAGTCCAATAATTTGTTGTTTTGGTTTTCTTTTGGCACTTCTCCGAAAGCTGAATTTCCTAAATCCTCACTTATTTTAAATACAGCTTTCAAATAATATTTCCAAGAGTTTTTCTAGCCTTAATCAAAGGGAGGCTGTTTAGTTAAAGCCAAACAACTTTAGGGTCCATAAAGGTACGGTTGATGTTCTTTCAGGACTATTAGAGATGAATTTACTCACTACAGGTGTTTGTGCCAACCCGAACATAGTGAAACATCCCATCCAATGGATGTTGTCCTTGCTTATTTTCACATTGTCTTTAATTCCTGTTGGTCTGAAACACTACTAACAAGTTCTATTTGCATTCACACACTTTTTACTTTCTTTGTTTGCTATTCTTTCAGTCTTTGAGCCTTTACTGTTGATGTTAAAGTCTTTCATCATCATTTTCCTTAGAAAAAACACCCTAGTTTATGCACACACATGGATATGTATATATATTCTTGGAACCTGACATTCCTCTGCTGTTCCCAGTATATCTTTCTGGGCCCCAATTTCCTAACCAAAAGCACATTACAGATCTGATTCTTTCCACAGCCTAGCAGCACATCAATAAACTAAAGATTATTGTGCTTTGTCAGGTTTTATTTTGTAACATTATGGGAAATACTCTGCTGCTTTGGATGAGTGCATAAACTCTTATTGCCTGACAATTAACAGAGCTAGTAATAGAAAATGCAATGTAATTTACCTTAGTACAAGGGATTTTGGTTAACAAAAATTAAACTATTGAACTCTCCTCTCATAAGGGAAGGACATTCTCTCATTATGTGTGCAATTTTTTTAGGCGGTTAAATAAATAAAAAGCCCTGTACACAACAGCAAGTGGGTGCTGGGCCTTGGGTGGATTTATTATGAAGTCTATGTGGAATTCTTCTAATGTGCTTGCTTTGGAACTAAACAACATGATCCCTTTGCAAAATAAGCACGCTGTAGACTTTTCTGGGATACAGAGAGAGTTCACCAAATAAATAATGTTGAAGGGGGAGTTCCTTTATGCGCTGTGTAATTCCACTGTGCTGGAGATGACTTCTTACCTCTGTTGCTGAATTAGGAAGGTCAGAATTCAATTCTCTCCTCAGCAACTACTTACTATAAATGTCGAGGGGCCACCACATTACTCTGAGGACCAGTCAATCTTTTCAGCTTGACCTCCAAAGAGGTGGCTTGTGTACTCTTGATCTCCCTGGCCTAGGAAGGTCATGTTTCTTTCCCTTTTTTCCTTCTCCTTTCCATTTCCTTCTCCTTTTTAAATTTTCTTTCCTGTTCAGGAAAAGAAAGTAAGCTAAACCTTAGTACAATTTATTTAAGGTTGATATTTCCCCCACCAACTGGAAATTTTCATCTGTTTGAAAGGAAACTGTACATGAATGAAACCCGGAGAGAAACAAGGCTGAGGAATCAGGGTGAGTAGTTGGCATTGAGGTTCAAAGCACAGCCTTAAATTCGATGGTGCCTGGTGTGAACCTGAACAAATCCATGGAGAATTTGCTTTGTGTAGACTATGCAAATAAGGAGTTTTACGCTCACTTTCCTCAGCATACCTAAAGAAGAACCTCAGTAAGAAAATATACTTGGGAACTGCAAGCTTTAGCTCTGTCACTTGAATAAAACTAGTTTTTTATATTATAAAAAGCCCACTTTGATCCATTGCTATTTTCAGGCTAAAGAAATGATCTAATAAAATTTAAGGCCATATTGATGAATTCTTTATAACCTCCTCATTTTGCATAGTTTCTTTATAGTGAGACTTATATCTGATTTTTAAATGAATGAGAGGGAAAGTTTAGTGTTTGTCTGTGCCTACCTGTTTGTTTATCCATCCCTTAAGGCTTCCAGCTGTTCACAGTGTTCTTCACTGGAAGCAAATCAAAATTTTGGTGAGGGTGAGGTTTGGTCTTTAAAAAATTGGCAAGGTTACTTAGTTAAGGTGTTGCTTTCTATTTCCTACTATGTCTCTGTGGGTTGTAAAACTGTGAGTTTTATGTTCTCAGTTTTGGAGGCCATTTAGATAATCCCAGCCTAAGGTAGAACTGTTTCCCTTTCCTGTAACCATAAGTGTGCACACGAATGAGAAAGTCAGGATGGTTTCAACAGTGGCACAGGCCAGCTGAACATGGCTTTTTCTGGAGAATGGGGTGTATTTGAACAGTGGGCTTTGTGAGAAGGGCAATAATAGACTCACATAGACAGATAATGATGGATGTTATGGAATTGAGATTGGGGTTTAAAATTGTGCCCTCTTGCCCTCAAACCTCCTTACACATACAAGCAAAACAAAGTGGAGTTTGAGATGGAAGCATTAGACTGGATTGGTTGAAAAGCTTCCCTTTTTACTGGAGGGGGTAAGCCCATATCAGAGAGTGTTGAAATCACCTACTTGACCCTTGTCTAACCCTCAATCCAGAACGTACAAAGTAGGACAGAGCTAATCCCAGCAAGTAGGTTTAAGCAAACACACTAACAATTTACTACCACTCAGAGAATGTCACTTTCTGAACTTTCAGCTCACATGAATTTGGAAGCAAGAGCCATTTAAAGAAGAGATGCATTACAGCGAGAATATGAAGGTCCACTTCAAATCCAGGGAAAGCTCCTCGCTCTTCACCACTGCTGAAGAAAACCTCTCTGTCATTACTGGTGTGCATGGAGGAACATGCACGATGTGTGACTTCCAGAATACAATTTAGTGCCTCTGCAGCAGGTTTTCCCTCTCTTGTAATTTCCCTGAAAGCTCTCAGGTCTCCCGTCCAGCCATGTGCCATGACACGCAGCATCCTCAATAGCACAAATAAAAGCAATCACAGAATATATGAGTGTGGGGAGTTACTGATATTTATGAATATTTTCCTTTATAAAACTGCTTATGAAGAAGGTATTTCAGTCTGGAAACCTGTAGGCTCTTCCTATATCACCTTGAAGCACAGAAGACTGGGAAAAAGGAAATGTGAAAATTCTTCAGATTTATCCTGCCAGCTGGAGAAATTTGTTTACAGTTTTGCCAAGGGCAGGCTGTTCTGATGTTAGCTAGGTTGATCTGTCCCTTACTTCCCAGATAGGTCCGACAATTTAAATGCTTTTATCAGGAAAGGTACAATGAAAATAAAACAAGAAAGTACAATTCAAATTGGGCAAAACCACAGGATCATGCTCGTTATGGAATGGACTCTAACCCTCAAATAATACTTTTGCTCATTATACAGGGTCAAATCATGCTGATTTTTTTAATGGATTTTTTTTTAATTCCAGTAGAAAAACCTGTGAGATTATCTTTCTCACTCCTGAACAGAAAATTTGTGTGGTTTTGAATATAAATTGTAACCTTGTAGCTGTACTCAACAATTGAGCTTTGTAGTTGTCAACACCAAAATCCTCTCAACTTTTAGGGGAGTTTGGATCTGATCCCGTACCAGGATGGTTTAGATTAATTTTTGATGTTCCTTATTTCCAATAAGATGTTATGATGACAGAAGTTCTGCAAAATGTGGATAGACACTGACACAAAGAAATGATAATGTCAGGGTTGTTTGAGGGGTTTTAATGTATTATGAAGCATATATCATACTCCTTATTTTTCCTTGAGATTTCTGGCTATTAATTTGCCCTACAAAAATGAAGTAGAATGTTGTTAAAACATTCATTAAGAACAGAAACAACTTTGGTTAGGAAATAAAATAAATTCAAATGAGAAAGAAGTGCAAAACTACCAAGTGCTGCCATAAATTACTGACAAAAACCAAATTTTAGTTATGTAATTCTTCGTTTGCCTGTTTTTTAATCTTTTTTTTCTATTTGTTCCAGCATGAGAGTCTCTTTTTAAAGACAAATCTAGTGAAATACCACCAGCCTGGAGCAGGGAAAAGGAGACTGTGAATGTTTCCCACTGAAATATACAGTGAGCTCATTAAAAATACAGTCAATTTTTTAATAGAAAAATAATTTTAAGTTTGCTTATATGGTGCACATAAATCCAAAGGCCTGAATTATTGAGTGTTATTAATCCTGATACCTTGAAACCCTCACTATTGTTCCCTCTGCACTTCCAAAGGCAGAACTTAGCTGCCCACAGTCCCCAGAAATATTTTCCTTCTCAAATGTGTGTGCTGAAGCCAACGAGACCCCTCCTGAATCCCTAATTCTTTTCTCAGTCCTTTCCTGAGCTTTCCCAGGTAATGGAGCCAAATTCCCAGTTTTTGGAGGTGAGGTCAGATTAGGAAGATGATCCCAGGGAAAAGAGGGGGAACAAAGTCAATCCTGTAAAATGAATGAGTGGAGAGTGGGAAGCCCAAGCTTTGGATCTCCTCTTATCTGACTTCTCCCACTCTGCTTCATGCTGAATCTGCTGTCTTATCTGTTTCTCATATTTGGTATGTGATTTTGTTGGCACTAACAGGGATTTTTCCTCCTCTCATTCTGGAAGACACGCCAAAGAATGCAATGAAAGCTTGTATGACAATCTTTTAATGGTATATGAGAAAACATGAGGAATTTAAAAGGAAGGAGGAACATACTTGCAATTAAAATCACATGCTCCATCCTGTAAATAGACTTCCACTGAAAGAGTCACATCTCAGGCACATGCTGCAACAGTTCCTGCACATGGCTCTGACTGTCATGGATCTACTTGCTGGTAAGATATTTACATTTCCTCAGGCTTATGCAGAGGGCACCTTCTCCTGAAGCAATGGCAGGGGAGGGAACTCACTGGACTCTAATTCCTCTCTATCATTTCAATTCTTTATAGTAAATGAATGCCAAAACAACCTTAACATGTTTTTCAGTTGCCAGATTAGTTTAGTAGCTTCATGTTTCTGAATTTGTGATGCAGCCTTTCATGCTCGCACTTGCACGGAGATCTGCCCACATGCATCACTACACTCCTTCATTTCCTTTCCCATTCCTGCTGGTTCTGGATCAAATCTGGAGCTGAAGGCTGGCCCTGGCACACATACCCAGTTTATTTTTTCAGTAAGCTCATTTTAGCTGAAGGAAAAAGCTGGAGGCATTGCAATCAGGTAGTTACAAGTAGCACCAGTCCTAAAGTCTTGAATGGACCAAAACTTTCCACCCTTTCTGTTCCAGGAATAACAAAACCCCATTCTGCTGATGTTTGTTGGGTTGCAGTTTATACTTATTTCCTTAAAAATGTGAGAGTTCCTCCTTCATGTAGCTCTGGCAGGCATTTGTCACTCCTCCAGACAGCACAGGAAGGATGAGTGTGTTCCTGAAAGGCTGGATGAACACGTGGACTTGCATGTCTAGGACTTATAGTGACTAAACTACTTTGCAAAATAGGGTTTGTTTTAACCATATCTTCACTGGGTTTTGCTGGCATAAAAACTTCTCCAAGACATAATGCTGAAGAAACGCTAAATTCTGTTTTGAATATTCAAGCAATTGGGTGTAAGGTTGCCACAAGTTGTCTTGAGTTTGTAAAGACATCTGTTGCCAAACTGTAGAACGGTTTCTGGTTGTCCCTAAACAGGAATTATTTTGAAGTTTTACAATGTCTGTATAAAGTAATAAGGTTAAAATGATATTTTCTTACTCATTTTATAAAGTATGTTAGCTTAGGTCAGGTTTAGCATTAGGATTAAAGACATTTGTCACATGTAGAGAGCATCAGAAATAACACCTCATACAACTTTCTTCACAATTAATTTTTAACTTCTGCATCTTAGACACTTTGCTAGAATTTTCAGGTCTCTGTCCTTTAGAGATCTTTATCAGTTGGAAAAGTACACCAGTCTTGAAGCATTAATGTTAAGCACATTTCCACAAGAAAGTATTGCTTTAACAAGGGTGGAAAACGCTCTCCTTAGAAGAGCAATTATCATTAAAGATTCATTATCAAAAGAGTAGTTACCTAAAGCAGAAAAGTATGAACAGTACCACTGATTCATTCCCCTGACAAAGGGTGACAGCAATCCCAAGATGAATATATTTCAAAGACTAGTACAAATTTGGTCTGTCTGTCTCTGCGTATGAGATGGCTATTGCTGTGTGACCAGATTGAGCACATCTTTAACGGATGCCAACAGGCAGATACCTTTAACAATGATAAGTGTTTTACACTGTGTGAGGACCTGTTCATATATTTTGAAGCACTGGCTGAATTTTCTCTTTGGCTTTTCAATTCCAGGTCATCTCCTCAAAAGGATTAACTTCTTCATCAACATCTTAGGAACTCAAAGTGAGCCTTCACCTTCACACCAGAGGCTCATGTGCTTTCAAACCGTTTGAGATTCCACTTCTGCTCATCTGTAGGCACATGTGGCACAAATTGTGATCTGCTTGTGTCTTTATCATGGATCATTTACATTCCTCTGCACACTATGCAGCACTCAAGCCAGAGATGCCCCACACTTGCTTTGTGTATGATAAGGTTTTATTCACTCCCTGGCTCAGACCTTGGGAAAAGGAATTTTTTCATAGTTGGTTTACTCCAGAGCAGATCTGGGAGAAGCTAGGCATTAAGATTTACAGAGTTCTTTGAGATTTTTAATTTAAGATAAAATAGAGATGTGTATCTTTTAGAGTATATATTTGTATACACACATTAAACTCTAATTATATATAGACGTGTATCAGTTTTAAATAATAGATTTGGCTGATTTTAGTAGGAATTGGAACCAGTAGATTGAATATTTTTTATTTTTATCTTATTAAGTCACAATGTACCTTTTAATGTGAAAATAATAACAAAAAGCAATTCTGCTTTGCCAAGAAAAACAATATAATGACAGTAACCAACTGGGTTGGCTTTTTCTCATGTCAGAGTTGGACAGAAATGCCAGACCAAATTATAAAGTCCTTCCCCAGGCACAAAACTCTCAAAAAAATCAATGGGAGTTTGTTTAAATACAGATTTAATTAAATCCACAGTAGATGGCCAGTTAGTGGTCACTTTGGTCGGGATGAGAATCTTAAGGAGACAGCTGAACCTTTCCCATCACATTATATAAATGTTATTTTTGCTAGGATATCTTCCTTTACCCCCACCCCCGAAGCAGTTCAGAGACAATAAAACACCAGGAATCCCTGAAGAGTGGTAAAATGCTGACATGATTTAAGGAGGAAGACTCTGATAAGAAGATAAAAATCTAATAAACAGAGTCTGGAGGACCTTGGCAAGTCTCAGCTGCTTGCCAGTGTAAGCAAAGCCCCTCCCAAGGAAAACAAAAGGAACCTTAATCTCAAGGACATTCCACTCACAAACCATCTGAAGGAGAAAGTCAAGGCCATGACCTCTGCAGTCTGAAGTTATGAGCATACTGACAAGAAAATATTTGACTTGGTTCAAGAAGCAAAATCAGTCACTGGATTTTTTAATATCTTTTTTTCTTCCATAAGAGACAAAATAAGGCAACGTTGTGTTACACATAAGTGTGTGCATATACACACATCTCACTATCAAATGGAAAGGATATTCAGATGCATGAGATGCATGTATATTGTTGTTAAGGATGACATATACGTTGCCTCCAATATCTACACCCCAAGACTTCCCCAAAATAAATAAGTGAATTGTATATGACTGCTGTGGTTTTGACCAGACAAGACACAATATCAGCAGATTAAAATGTTGCATTTGTGTCTTTATGTAACTTTAAGCCACTTAAAATCTTCTAAAAGATATGCAGACTGTAATTAGTTACAAGGAGTCTAAATTGGTTCAGATAAATCAAATGGAAATACAAAAGAGCATCTTACAGCCAAAGTTTTCTCAGGCTGGAAAGATTCATTGTCTCCTTTGGTCACCATCTATTTACCCCTAATACTCACTCTTCTGCCTTTCTGTGTAGCTTCATATGTTTTAAACATTGGAAATTAAGACATCAGCAACATTTGGAAAGCAGCGCCCTCAAAATGCCCTACAGCATTTTTCTGAAATTTCTGCCCGGGTTGGATAGGTTGGTAGGGTTTAGGCACTGAAGGTACATGAGGAGATGTGGGATCTTCTCAGCTCCCTTGGTGATGTGGAACTTTCTCTTGTAAGTCATTGAGTCTTGGCAGTCAAGCTCAAATTTAAGAAATGCAGGTGACTTTTTCTGAATCCAGCTCTTTAAACCAGCACAGCACCATAAAAACTCTTTCCTTTTCTACCTATAGCTGTTTATTGCTAGGGATCTGTAAACTCTCCTTATCTTGGAGGAAATTCTCCCCTGGTGCAGGGGATTAGGATGTGGTGTGCCAATCTCCACTCACTTATGGGAAGATCTCCAGCTAAATATTTCATACAGATTTTTAATGCCCCATTTGTTTCCAGATGCTGGTAACTTTATTAAGGTTAATTGTAGTGCCCTGAAACATGGCTGTGAAGCACATTATTCACACACATTGCTGCAGCTCACTAATCCTCTGGGTTTCCTAACCAATGCCTAACACTCTGATTTCATCACTGGAAGTTGTAATCTTCTCAGACCAGCAGAAATGGCTCGAGGTGCAGATCACTAAGATGTAATGTCAGATACAAGTAACCCTCTGCATATTCAGAGAGGATCCACACTGACCCCAGCTCTTCTTACAAAAATAATTAATGCAATGCCTGCATAAGAATGATCATTACTTTTGCCAGTGCTCCACCAGAAGCTGGGAATTTGGATTTTGAGCTGTGGGGGAGGAAGTTGTACAACATAAAGAGAAGCAAGGATGATCTGTTAGAGAGATAAGCCTGACAAGCAGAATTTGGGTTCAGTCTGGAACTAGGCTAGCATCCGTCAGAAGTCTGAACTAATCTGGACTGAACCCTGCCCCTCCAATAACCTGCCTTGTTGTTGTGGCACCTGATGACATTTTCTGCCGTGTTGTGTAATGACTTAAGGGCTGTAATGGGTTGCATGCTGTTAAATGTCATCAAATGCCATGAATCATAAACAATCCTGGCTTCTAAACCAGAGATTAGGGATATTTATGAAGTTTAGTCTCAGTTTGTGTTTTCCAGACCCTTGAAGTTCAGAGGGTTCCTTTTAGTCTTCCTTTTTTCCTCTTTTTTTTTTTTCTTTTTATTGCTCAGGCTGCTTCCTGCTGCCGTGATTGACCCTGCTGCTAATATACCCAAACTGCAGAGCTTGATGTTAATCCAAAGAAGCTGAATGCCTGAACTGATTGCCTGCTGACAGCCAGTGTAAAACCCAAAAGCATGACTGCAGATATTGAGATTAGATATTGGCAGATGGAAGAAAAAAAGAATTAAAAGAAAAAAAAAGGGATGCAACTGTGCAGAAGCATCAGGAAACAACCCGTCATCCCACTCCTCAAGTGCAATTTCTGGTTTCCAAAACTTTGCAAAGTGACAAACCTTTTATTGATCCTATAAGAATGAAAACAGATACAACACAGAAGCTGTAAAGCACAAAGATAAAAGAGGAGTAAAAGGACAAAGCACTTACTGTTGTTTGTTACAGTCTTAAAAGGAATTAAGTGTAGAAAAAAAAAGAAAGAAAAAAAAAGACTAGTGACATAAAAAGTAGTGGGGGGTGCAAATTGGTCATAGGTACAGCAATTCACATTGCCATGCTCATACAGGAAGGTGCTCCATGGGATAGTTTTTTAGATCCTTGCTTTTGTTTTACTTTATATGAATCTCCTGAAGAAAGGACTGAAGATTGTATTTATATTCAGTGTGATATTTCTGTTCCCCTATGGCTTTACTGGAGGAGACCAGACCCACACACATATGTACAAATGCCCTCCAGTGCCATTGAGTGCCCTTGGTTGTGCTGGGTTACAGTGTTTGATACTTCCACTTGTACCTGATCCCATTTGGACTTGTTCTCCCACTCTTATTAACAGTTGTTAGATAAAGATTTCCTATTTGACAAAGATCTCATGTTGTCTGCCAGGTCATCTGATGCTGTTCAAGATAAATGTTCATAAGTCTTATTTGAAAGCTCTTTTGAGCCAAATGGAAGCACTTTGGTGAAACCCCTAAGAAAAAAATTGACACAGCTGCTCTGTAAAAGGCCTGATTCTGCCCCAACCTGTTTTTTCAGCTGCAGAATTAACCTTCTTATACGTGTATTACAGCAAGAAGCACTGGCACTGAGAAAATGTAAATATTCATTAATAATGACAAATCATTCTGAATGCTTCACACAACCAATAAATGCAGAGGCTCCTGCATAAATAAACAAACAGATGTGTCTGAAGGTTTAAGACTTTACTGCGATATTTCCAAAGCACTTAAATAATAGAACTCCTTTGGACACATTTGGAAATCCTGTATTTGGGCAAGCTACAAGAACCTGAAAGTATCTGCTCCAAACTCAGGGTTAAAAGCAAACAATTTGTGTTTATATGTGACTCTACTGCTGAGCCAAGCTCTTAGAAGGGTAGGCAACCATCCATCCCTCTTCAACTCTCCCTCCTCAGCACTCCCCAACTTGTATTAGGAGTTGAGGGAGAAGTCAGAGGTGGTTATTGTGCACAAATCATCTGCTGGCTGAAGTTTTTGGTGGCAGCCAAGAGAGAAGAAGGAAAAAAAATTAGAAAAATTTCAATTTCAGGACCATTATTATTTTCATTAATCATAAGAGGCGCTGTCACCCCTGTCCTTATTCTTTAGAGGGAGATCTATTATATGGTCCATTTAGTCCAAGCCATATTACCTCATATGTTTTCCTGGCTGACCAAATAAGACTTAAGAGATAAAACAATTTACTGTTCATTATGATCCGTGTCACTGGAATCAATCTATTAACCTACATTAACTGGATATGTGACGATAGCTCACATACACGCTTCTCCGATTTAAAAAAAAGAAAGAGAGGATGAGGGAGGGGCTGAAGGGAGGGGGGTGGGAAGGGAGAGGGAGAGAGAGGGGAAAGGAAATCAAGGCCCATAAAGTGCAGCAGACGTATAATTTGCCAAGCGAATACAACTTCATTTTCCAGCGGCCACTGCTGCGCCCTCCACATCTTCACGCAGCCCCTGACCTGTGAAGAATTCTAACAAATTGGCTTCTATTGTGAAGCCAAAAGGTGCCATCAATGAAGGGACGGTTCGCTGGTCCTAAAGTATGATGGGAAATCACAGGCTGGAATAAAGAGCTGCAGTTTTATGAAGTTAACCCGTTGAGGTTAAATCCAAGCAGGGAGGCTGGAACAGGCTCTTGCCCCTTCCGATGACTTAATAGGGAGGAGAGGAGTTATTCAGATGTGCTGCCCAAATACAGGGAAACATCCCTCATGGAGCATGGCAGAAAAAGGAGTTTCTCTCTTCTCAGCAACTTCTGCTGTGCCACAGTGAGGATTCATTCCCTCTGTTTTGCTCTCCATGCTTGATAGATTGTAAGTGTCCAGAGGGAAGGAAGTGAATCAATAGGTGGCCTTCCCAATGCTCATTTGCACAGCGAAAGAACTTCTGAGTAAACAGCCAATGGGTTAAGGTAGTACCACCTCTACACAGCTCCATCAGTCTATTTACTCTGGATTTGCACTTGCTTATTAAGAGCTCATCTGAGTGCAAGTCCTATTTTTGTTATTCCCTCTTCCAGCGTGCTGGGGCCCTGCTGGCAGCTGATAACTAGGAGATATTTTCTTTGTGCTGATTGCCTCAATGATTCCCATCCCAGATGTGCTTGCACAGGGAAGGCTTTGTGCACCCAGGTTGTATCAGGGACCTGTCCTTCTCCCAGTCACCATGTTTGAGCCCAAGCTCCAGAATCACATGCTGGAAAGAGGTGGGAATGATATTGGTACCATTTCCAAAATGGTTTTAACCTGCTTTTTGCCAGCATTCATGTGGCAAGCATTAAAGTTCATACTGTTACTACAGCTGCTTTAATTGGATACTGGAGGTATATAACCTGGCCCATACCCACTGATTGTAGCAGGAGTTATATAAAATTGGACTCACTTTTCACCCCTTGAGATAAGATGGACTTTAATAGCTGGGACAAGTGGGGTCATATTCACCTCCATGTAACATACACCTGCCTTAAATATTCCTTCCTGTCCATAAAATTACAAATACATGCCTACAAAGCCTGTGAATAGTCCAGAACTTGTTTTCTCATTTTTCTCTTAAAAAAAAATAAAATAATGGAGGGCTGCTGCAAGAGTGCTCACAGTGAATGTAATGAATAGCAGAATAAAAATAACATTATGGTTGTGCCTCATAGTTTTTGCTCTATGCAGTAAGCCATCATGTTAGGAACTGGACTAACATTTTGCAGAGACTGTCACTGCCCCACTGTGCCTTCAGGCAAGAATAGAGACTGCAAATTAACAGTCTGAGAGAGAAAAAAGACAAAAAGTCTTGCCAGAGGCCATCCTAGAAACTCAGTGGTAGAGCCAAGGATGGAATCAAAGCTACCTGCTTTGCCCATTTGACCACATTTTCCTTAATCTTTATAATGATCCCAGTCATTCCAAAATATATATCTATATATAAATATAAAACAAAAGCTCATCACTTCAGAGGGTTAAGGGAAAGCTGTGAGCGTTGTCCTTGACCAGGTCTCAGGCTGGGTCTCTTGGCTCATCCTTGCTGTGTTGGGTCAGACACTGGTCCATGATTCTGGCTTCTGCTCAGTCATGTTCCCTGCTCAGCCATGCAGCCTCCAGTACTTCAGATCTTCATATCTCAGATTTCCCACTCACAACATGAGGCTAAAAATAATTTTCTCAAGTCAACGGAACAGGCTGAGGTGCTCCTGGAAAACTGCAGGGCATGAAGTTCACTGGGGTCAAAAAAATCAGTCACTGACACCAGCTAGATCCAGAGTTTTCTAAGAAAAAAGAAGGATTATAGAGGTTACAGAAACCAGTTCCTTATCCTCAAAAGCACAATCTTCAGAAAAGGGAAAAAAACAAAAACCTTCATTGGAAAACATGATTTGTTCTTAAGAGACTTTTGTAAAATCTGTATGAGTCTCTGTGGTGGAACAAACAGCAAAATAAATTTTCCAAGTTTATTAATCTAGGATTGCAATTCTTCAATTAAAAAAGAACTAAGCCAAAAACCAGAAGACTAAAGCAAGATAGTAAACCAACCTGGTTGCTCTCCTATACTCAGAAATCTGTAAGGGCAGAACTTACTAACACCCAATTAAAGACATTCAATATTTATCTCACTGCAGGTAAATATTCAGTGATAAGTGAGTTAGGCAGACAAGAGGAGTAGTAAAGACATACATATCTCTCCTTGAGAGGCTGGAGGCTTAAGAAAAACAGAGAAATTAATGTACTGGAGGTCTAGTCACAGCTGGAGAAGGAAATAAAAGTTGGGAGTATATTAATGTCATGGTCCCAGACTTTATTCCCTCTCCAGAGCACACACCGTTGCGACCTCAAAATCTGAAAATTAAACTGAAAGGAAATGTTTGTTCTCACAAAATAGCAATTCATTACTGAGAATGGAGATATTTAACCAATAAATGATTGCTTAATGGCCCATAGGACCTTTTCTGCAGTTACAAAAACACTGTATGTTGTTAAACAACCAAGGATACCTCTTGAAAATGCCATGCTTACAAACAACATGAGGGTTTATTTGCTGCTTGGTGAATGTCCATAAACAGATCCTCCCCAGGTGCCCTGACATTAAAGAACACTGGGGATCAAGGTGGGGTCAAAGAGAGGAAACAAGGAGCTGAAATGGAATGAATTGTGCCTGTCTCATCACACACCTCTGCAATGACTAACAGCTTGTCCATCTGTCTGTCTCACTGATGACTCTTATGAGTCAATCTCAGTGTTCAATGAAGGGGAACAAAACCTATAATTTTCCCCAGAATACAGAAGAGGATCTTCTGGAAGAGGAATGTTGCTATGAGACTGTTCTCAGGCCACTGTAGAAATGATCTCATTGAACATTTTATGGCTATTGTAAAGTTTTTCTGTGTTTCTCATGAGAAGTCCAAGTTTACCAGAGACCACAATAACCTCAAGTTTTCCCGCTGAGCAAAACAGTAAGTGCTGAACATTGATTTGGGGTCTGGCTCTGCAACAATTCCAAGCATCTGTTGTGACTGTGCAGATGACAATATCTGCTGCTTGGTACAGCCTTACGAGATTCAGCATTTCCACTGGTCCCAGTCATCTCTGCTTAACCCTGGGCATTTCCAGCATGACAACCACATCAGGAATTAACTTAACCCCTAATGCCATATGAACATGGAAACACAGAGCCTGGAGCGGTGATGGCACATGTAACTCATCAGAGTCATTAACAGTGATACAAATGACTTGTGGCATTTGGAAATCAAGTGTGCGTGTGAGTGTGTGTATCCACACGTGTGCATGCATAAACAAAACATCTGAATTCAGGGCTTCTGGGGAGATAGTTTTGACTCCTCGTTCATTCCAGGACACTGTTAGAGGTTCCTAATTAGAAACATTCTCCTTCGTTAACATTCTTTTCCTCCGCCAATGCTGGCACAGACAAATATCCTGAGATATTTTAGTTTGTCATTTAGGCAGATGATTTTTGTGATTCTCCCCATTCAAGAATCTCAGCTTGGTGCAAACATGGCCAAGAAATCGAACTGCAGGGAGTGAAGATCCTGGTTTCTTTATCAGCTGCTCAGTAATGTGGGGAGGCCTTCAAGGGCCATGTGGTTTCCCTGACTGCAGCCACAGACATACCCCTAAGGCTGTTGGTAGATGGTAAAGGAACAGCACTTAAGATCTCAGTTTGGTGGTTTTGTGAAGGTCCAGTCATTCCAGGGAAAACAATGGATTTATCCTTAATGGCATTGTTTCTGTCATATCTGTCATAGATATTCACTAACTCCATATCAGTACATTTGAATAATGCAAACAGATTTGACTATTACCAGTTAGGCTGGTGATTATTTAGTTATCATTTCATTCCATACAAGCAGAATTGGTTACTTTGACAATAAAAGGATGTTTGTAAACAGCAATGTCATTCCACTGCAAAAATATCCTTCCTTGCGGAGAGGACAGAAGAGCAAAGAGATATGTGGTAACTGATAGTCCTGTTGCTAACTAGAAATTGTTCAGATGCAAAGATGAAAAAGACAGTATAGGGACATAAACAGAAAAAAAAAAATCACTAAAACCCAGTCTGTAGAGACTTATTTTTTTAATCCAGAAAAAATATACAAGACAACAGCAAGGCCAGAAAAAGAAGCAATGGGGTTATCATGGGGACATCAGAGCTGACAGTCAAAGTCCTACAGCTGGAAATCAGATCATTCATGCACAGCTAAAGAGTGGGGCAAGAAGTTATTCTGCCATAACACAAAACAACTTTTTGTTTTACAGACACAAGAACAAGAGGTTTACCCTGTGGTTAGGTCACAGCACTGCCTCTTCAGCACCTCATTCCTTTGGACCCACTCTATAGCACAGAGAACGTGTTCCTTTACGAGTCCTATCTGTGGAAGCTGATGTGTGGTGACAGCCACAGCTATAACAGACCCGAAACTTTATCATTAAATTTCTTCCCTTTCCCCTCAGCTACCCTATTGAACTTCTAGAAGAGAAAAAACGTGCAAGGGAAAGAAAAAGCTTTCTACTGGAAACTCCTCCGAGCAACCCCACAGGAGACATTTGAAGCTCTGATGAGGCATCAGATTCTCAATTACCAAGGCACGCCTTTTAACATACCCAAAAACTGACTTGCTGACATGCTCTGAAGAGTGTATGACTTGCCAAGGTCTGCTGGCATCAAGCCTAAATGTTTCTCCTTTTTCTGCTCAGGTCTTCCATTTGGCATCAGAAGATGTTGTGGTGCCAATGTCAGTCCACTTGGACTGCTAACAATGCTCCCATTCACTTCCCAGCATTTAATCAGTAACTCGTATCACTGGTATTTTCATTCAGGAGTGCTTCCTTCAGCTCTGGTTCCAGGTGCCCTGGAACAACCACTGATAATGGCAGAGCGTTGATTTACCTGCTGTAAGGACACACCATGGGATATCCTCAGCTGCAGCACAAGGCAGGGGGTTTGTAAGGCAGCTCTGATGTGTTGTACCTGCCAATGGGTGGAGCAGCTGACAGAGCAGACCTGGACAATTAGCAGAGTCGCCAAACTGCTGGCTGGCCCTACATTCTGTGCCTCTTGCTTGCAGAGGAGTCAAAACTCTTACTAATATCCTGGCTTAAAAGTCTTGGAAATAAACTATGGGGAGTGCCCTACCTGGTGAACTTTATTCAAGTGAAAAATCCACATATTCTCTTTGTGTTTGGTTGTATTTCAGTATTATTCAACTTAAACTCATTGCTTATACAAAGGCAAAGCTCTGATGCATCAATAATCAAGATGGCTGTATGCTGGGCTATAACTTTAAGTTGGCATCAAAGATGACTTAACATGTCAAACCTTCTGACGACTCCTCAGGAAGGTCAGGCGAAAACAAAGAACTAGATTTGTCCTTAGCATACTTTCCTCCTTTTAACAGAGTTATGCCAGGGCCTGAAATGTCCATCAGAAAGGAGGGTTAAGTTGTCTCCAGCTAACGAAGATGAAAAGAATAATTTAATGGAGGTGGGAGCCAGAATGCAGGGTAGGGATGAAAGGACGAGCAGTAACTGAGACTGAATTTAAACAACTCTGGAGAATAAAACGATCCTTTAAAAAAAAAAAGATAATTATGTCTTACAACAATTACCCTGGCTATGAAGCAAAATTAGCATAGTCCTTTCTAATTTAAATGTGTTGAAAGTGCCTGAGCATGACAGCAGAAAATTACAAGGTTTACGACACGGGCTTTGGTTAAAGTGATGGCAATCGGATTATTGTAGCTTTTTGTCTGTTGATAGTAATGATTGCAAAGTTACCTATAAATATTAACTATTTAGTACTGGGAGACTTTTGGTTTAGATGGCTAACATATACCTCTTCTAGTCACTCCAAGGAATAAAGGTTTTGCACAGAAAACTCTTTCCTTTTTAAATCAGAGATGGTTCCTTCTGATTCATCATTCTGCTTCTCTAATATAATTCCATGAACAGCAAGATCCTAACTTATGATTTAAATCTTTCCTTAAAATCATAAAAATTACAATATCCATTTTATAACTACTTCCTACTTTTTCTTCATCTTTCTCAAGCAGTCGAGTAGTTAGGGGATAATTAGAGCCTGGGTCAAAAATACTTTTATTTATGGATTGAAAGAACCAAGCTTGACCTTGTGTAGATGTTTCTCCTGGGTTTCCAAAGATCTTTTCTAGGCATATACTTAATTCCCAATACCAAGGTCTGCAGTTAAGCAGTAGAATTATTAAAACAAATAAAAAAATGAGTAGAAAATCATAATCTGCACTCACACTGTAGCATCAGTCTTATAGTTGTGAACTAAAATGCAAATTAATTCACCTGTGTTTTGTCCTGGCTTGAGCAGAGACACATTAACTGCCTGTATTGCCCACATTTTCTTTACATGGGTTTTACCTCGGTTACAGTATTGATCATCACTTTTTACTTTGAGATCACAAAGTATTAACAGTGTTATAACCAGATTGTTTATACAAAAGACTTTCTTCTTCTCCTTGAATATAAAAGCAAAGCAACACAGGGCAAGACTCGTGAGTTGGATGAGAAGTAAATCTTGGTCAAGAAAAGAAGTGCAGCACAGGGTGGGACAGAGTCCAGTTCCATGTTGTACCCCAAAGTTCATCCTACTCTTTTGTAAATATTCTGTGGTGGAGTCTGTTCCTGCTTCATGTGAATTCAAACACTGTGATTTATATTTGTACTAAGAAGGTCAGTTGCTCAAATACTTTCATTTATTAAATTAGCTCTGCAGTAAATTAATATGATTTTCTTAAACAACTTTACAACTTGGGAGGTTTGGGAAACAGAATTCAGCTCAGCTGTTTCCTGTGGAATCTTGTTTTCATAACCTCACTGAATCTTCTCTGCTTGACTTGAGATATATCTATATGTCTATATATAGATAGATATAAATTTTGCGCACACGAAGAAAAAAGCATGTATAGATTAGAATTTAGTTTCAAGTATTAGTCTACTTGATCTATGCATAAACTGATTTATTCTTTACATTTTTGGGTCTGACATTCAGATTAATGTAGGTTCTCTCTAAGTTTAAAAAAGGTTTGTCCTGTTTTTTTTTTTTCTTGGCAGACTTCTGGAAAAAAAATCCACACTATTGAAACAGTGGTTTATTGAATTAATACAATACATAAAGAAGCTGTGTCATATTTTAAGTAGATCTTTGATAAAATGCTTTGCTCTGAATACTAAAAAGAATTTGGACTCCCCGTACGCCTGATTCAAATGATTATCAAAGACATTTATTTTTCGTATGTGACATGTTGTTAAATATGTTAATTTCCTAGAAGCAGAGTGTATGAAGTGCAAGAGCAGCTGTGTAGGAAAGTGAGCTTTAAAATAACAAGGCTGAGCTCTTCTTTGGAATTAGTGTGGTCCGATGGGTAGGCAAGTAGCCGACGATTCCAGACACCTGGGTTCTGCTCCGAAATCTGTCATTGACCTACTATTTTCCACTGGGCAAATCATTTCACCCTTTGCTTTTCTGTTCCTGTCCATAAAATCATCAGGAGTAAAATTGTATTTGCCTTAGAAATAGTTTTGTGTCATCATAGTACACTAGAGTTTGATATGTGGACATGCCTGAGAAGTAAAAACCTAGCATCTTTCACAGATAATTGATGCCTGCTAGAGCCCTTATATTTAAGGAAGAATTAGGGAGCCCAATTGCATCTAGATACAAACTCGTGGCAGAGCTCAAAGGCTTGGCACAGAGAGCAACGGTGGACACATAATTTAAATGAATAAATGGTTTCAACTTGCATAGTAGTTTCATTTAATTTGTAGTGATGATGGGCAGGGCTACTTAATTGACATAGTAATTGATTTTGATGATATTACCTGCTTGAGTGAAGGTTATATCCTGCAAAGGGAGCCACTGTGCTGAGGCAGGCAGAGAACCAACGATACCCATAGGCCAAAAAGGAACAGATCAGGGAAATCAGAACTTGCTTCTGTTGCTAAACTGCTTGGCAAATTTGAGTTATTCACTTCAGCCCTTCCAATTAATATTGTAATAATAGTCCTTTTAGGAGATAGGATGGTGAGTGAAACCTCATGCACATTAGAGGGAAAAAAGTTAAACCCCTAATGTTGTACTCCTCATGACCAGCTCCTTTCTGCTCCACTAGGTACTGGGGATGAAGGTCCATCATGGCATGTGCTCACAGTAGATATTTTTGTCTGTATCTGGACTCGCATTCTGGACCACTTATGAGGGAGGTAACCTTTGGAGCTTCCATTCCTTTGTGCCTCTAGACAGGTTTGTGTTCATAAACACGATTTAGCACATAACAACTTCTGAGATTTTATCCGTGCTTTTCACATCTCTGAAGAACACACAGTTAGACTGAAGTTTGCCTGCATTTTCCGTGCTGTTCCAGACCAGGAGTCTTATTTAATTATTTTCATATTTAAGGTTCTACTTTCAACCAGACCTACCTGGTTCCAGGCCAGAGGAACAGGGATGCTGCTTGGAACAGCAGAAGCAAAAGACTTTATAAACCACTTTCTCACTCTGTCCATTTATTCAGTTGTTTCTGTGTATCTTGCAGGTCCTTCTAAAATTCCATTATAAATATCCTAAACGTGAGGATTTTTCCAAATCCTCTTTGAATGTTAACCCACATTTTGTTCATCACAGAAAGGCTTAGAACCATAGAAAGTCTTGGGTTGGAGTGAACTTTAAAGATTCTCTAGTTCCAACTCTCCATCCTGTTTTAAGATCTGTTTGGTGCCCAGAATTTTGTGCAATTTCTCCAGTGAACTCTTTCAGTAGTGGAAAACATTTCTGCCCTTGGAGGAAATATTCCCTTTCTTCCAGAGTTGGATCACTTCCCTTGAAGAAATCACACCAGAGCCTCATCAGGACCTGGCTCTCACTATGGCAATTCTTATAAAGCCCAACATTTCACTTTCACACTGAGACCTTGTTACGAAGTCCTAGAAATAGAAAGGAAAAATAAAGGTGATGCAAATGATTTGGAAAGGCCCCTTTGCACCATCAGACTTTAAGTGTGAGCAAAACACTAGCCAATAAAATTTTCAGATAGTTTAGCCCTTGCCATTTATGTCTACAACCCACACCAGAAATCCAGAAACAAAATTAACAAGAGACCAAAAGGATCTCCCTCTCAATCAGAATAATTAAGGCATGAAAGAACTTTCTAGGGATATGAAGTCAAATTATTGGTAACTATGTTCTGAGCATTTTTTTTTTCAGTTTCTGTTCATTTTATGCCCGAGTTTTATGTTTGCACTTACTTAAGCTGTCTGGGAAAAGAGGCTGTACATAAAAGACGATTCGTTTTTAAAGCACTCCAGGGTTGGTTTGAGGGAGAGTTCTTTGTTTTGTTTTGTTTTGTTTTAACTTGTTGGTGGGGTTGTTGTTTTTTTCTTTTCTCACTTTAGATAGAAGACATAAACTGTAGCTCTTAAATAGATGAATGCTGTGAATAAAATTACCAAAGATTTCTTTCTAGAAAGGAAAGCAAATCAAGGAAAGAACAAGTAAAAATAATCTGTGTCTTGTAGCAGTCATGGAATGATGCTGAAATACTGGGCCAGATTCTCAGTGGGTAGAAATCAATATACCTCCAGTGAAGTCCATGAAATAACATCACTCTGCACAAGCTGGGGGTCTGATAGCTACATATATATTTTATCTATCTGCATGCAGCATTACAGGAAGAAAAAGGAAAGAAAAGAAAAGAAAAGATAAAAGAGCTCTTGAAAGTGAATGAAGTTGATTCTCAAAAAAAAAAGAGGTTTAGATGTTGAATATTTAATTCACTGATAAAAGGACCTTGATTTCCTGCATAAAGCCACCACAAATAAAAAACAACAAAAAAGAAAAAAAAAGTAAAAGAAAGGCACATCTTAAAAGAGAAGCAATGAGCAGAAACTGACCTTTCTGTGAGCAAGCAGATGAGAGAAGGTATTTGGTTAATCCCATCTGTCGCTGATTGGTCAGACAGAACCGTGTTGAAAATGTCTCCATCTGGGCTAATCTGCTCTCAGTTGGATGAGCTGAGGCCTTCAGAGTTAACCTGACATTTAACAATAATTACCCTTTCGGATGACCCCGGCCCAATCTCCTGCTCTCTTAGAAATCTCTCTTTTTTTGTGTGTGCTCCCAAACCCCTTGACTCCCATGTTAGAGATAGCTGAAAAGTGATGATACGATAATGAGCTATGCTGTACAAACACACACACACACACACACACGTGAGCACACACGCACGGCTGCGTGTGCCGGCCCACATCCAGAGGTGCCCTGTGTCCCCAGCTCTCCTGCATCATTTATCAGATTCCTGTGGCATATAGGAGGGGCAATACATTAAAAATCAAGGGGGGGATAATTTCCCAAATTAAAGAGTAGTCATGCTCACTTGCTAACCTTTGTATGGAAGCTCTAAGTTTCTTTCTGACAGTTGGAAGTCTCTTATCTGTGGTAAGGAGAAATGGTGCATGGAAATAGGTTCAGATAGAAAAGCAGAGTTCAGAGGTCACAAAGGCTAACTGTAGATGAAATGTGGCTATTTCTTTTTACCTGAGGCAGGCTTCATCTTTCCTCTGAAAGGTCATTGCGATAAAACAAAAACACATCTCAGGAGAGGAATCATTTCTCTGTAGTCAGGTGCTCCCTTCCATTCTGCTACTTTATTTATTTTTCTCATCTTTGGACCACATTTCTCCCAGAGTCACCTCCTTCCAAGCATTCTCCTTCCACTGAAGTCCAATGCTGAGTTTTGAGTGTTGGTAGAAGTTTGGCTTTGTTATACTTATTGTCTCTGCTTTTACTTGGAAATCACGTCCAGAGACTTGGATGATTCCCCAAATCACTTTAATCTGTTGGTGATGAGCTGAAAAGTTTGAGAAAATAGCTATACTAATGGAAAAAGAACAAGGACAAGTCTATAGGATAGGAAGCTCATTTCCAGGGTCTGATTTATTTCATATCTCCGCTCTGACCATACATAAATCTTGTCTCTACCTCAGTTTCTTTATTTGTCCAACTAAAATTATAATAGCCATTTCACAAAAGTGCTATGAGATTAAATTTAAATCACCTTGAAATTCTTAAATAGAAGACAATTAAGAAGAACTATATATTTATACATGGTATATCCTCTTACATCTTGGGTGGGATCCAATAACCAGCCTTAATTACAGTAATTATGCCTCTGGTCACAGCCAGAAGCTGGGAGCGAAGTGAAGAAATCAGGAAAAATGTTTAATTGATGCCCTAAGCAAAACTTCTTTGTAAAAGTCTTGGTTTCTCAATTTCAAAACAGTTCTCAGCTGTAAGTTCAGGTCCAAGTTTATGTCTTGACTTTGGACCAGCAAACAACAGTTGCATTTGGAATTAGAATTACAGGCAAGGATTTTTTTCAGTTATTCTCTGTATAGTTCTTTTCTTAAAGTCCTTGTCTTATGAAGCTGGATCCCTCAGTATTTATGGGCAAAGTTCCTTTGACTGCAGAACTGCTGGGAATTACCTGACCTGGATTTGTAATCCAATTCTGGATATTTTCATGATCCAAGAAAACAGTCCATTTCACTGAACAATGTTCAAATAGTCGTCACTTGGCAAAATCTCTGCTTTTGCTTTTGCCAGCCAAGCAAACTGTGGCTGTTTCCTTGCCTCACACCCTGTGGTGACTAAGGTGACATATGGAGGAGCTCAAGTTCAATCTGAGATTTTAGCAACTTACACATTTGACATTTTCAGTACTTTTCTGGAGTCTCCAGATTAATTTAGGTGTGACATCATCTTTGGTTTTTTATACTTTGTTGCAGCCTGTTGCCTTTCCACAGGTATTCAGAAGGATATGCAGAGTGGAATTCTTCCCTTGAGAGGAACTCATTAAGAATAGCAATTTCTATTCTGTTTTCCCCCGTGTTTCAAAATGTAGGTCCTAGACTGTTGTTCTCTGAAGTCAGACATAGCTTTTCTCTTCATATGGGATAAAATATTTCCTTTTCTGGAGTTCTGATCACTTTCTCAGTCCTTCATATATTTATTTCCATCAAAATGTATTTAAATTCTTGGAGAAAAGACAAAAATTTTCCCGTATCAGTAGAGACTCTGAAAAAAAAAAAATAAAAATTCCTGTAATTCTTCTAGGTTATGATGCTGTCTTTTACAGCAGCCTGGGCTACAAGCTTTCTAGGCCTATTTTAGAAAGGGTGGAAGCTTTTATTTAAATATTTCTTTTTTTTCTTCCTGGTGGCAGCTGCTGCTGATTTTATGCCCTTTGACATGTTCAGGTAGGACATTGGCTGCAGCCTTGGCCTTCACACCATTATAACAAAGGTGGACTTTCTGTGGAAGAGATGGTGTTTGTGGTGGGAGGTACGAAACAAGCTGACACGTGGGCATTCACTTACCTGTATATCTGGTGATTTGCTCTACAATGTCGTTCAAATAACACCTGACTAATGTATTTCTACTCTTATCTTCAGGACCAATGTCCAATTAATTCTGTGGTGGATGATCATAAAGTTAAAATGCTGAGCTCTTGGTTATCTGCAGAAGCATTTGAGAGGAAGTTTAATTTGTTTTCCCTAAGCTGAAAAAATGACTAACCAATTCATTATTGCTGAAATTGATATTCATATTGATTATAGGATCATTAACAGATGCCAAAGTTTTTCCTCAGTGATGTGAAAGTGTGCAACCTAATTTTCCACTAGATACTATTCATCTGTAGAGAAAAATCAGTCCATAGTGTGCTTAAGGTATAGTAAATTGTTAAATGGTCTCATCCATATCTGATCCACCAGCTCTTCCCCTTATAGGCAAAAGCAAATATTCTTCAATAAGTGTTTAGTGAGAGCAGTCTCAGCACCACAAGATCCTATTTAAGGTATGTCCACTGGATTTCTACAGCTTATGTACCTATCTTTTAAGCTGTCTTTGGAGGATTTTATTAATTGTTGCACAGTAAAAAATACACACTCAGAAGCACATAGACACTAAATATACAAGTAGTTTCTCTTCCATATCCATATTAGCCAGTGCTTTATGCTCTAAATAAACCAATGAAGGGAATGATGTGAATAAGTTTTGTTCCATCTAAGAAAGAAGAACACAATTTAGCCCTTTGATCTTCAAGGATAAAATCGTCTGTCGTATTCTCAGTGAGGGACACAGTTTGGAAGGTACCTTCAGCTGGACGGGGGAGCTGCTAAGCCAGCAAGGGTGCTGAGGTGTTATCCAGACCAAGTATGTAATACTCATTCCTTACAGCAACAGAAGCTCATCAGGGTTTATTTTAGTTAGGTCATGTCAGTGCTGGCTTTTATTGATTCACATGATTCTCACATCTGAAATAGAACTATAATATCAGCAATACGTACCAGTGGATTAAGTGTTTACCTCTTTGTTGTACAGGAGCTATATCCCCTGACAGTGTAAGTGAACCAGTGTTTTGCTTCAGCTGATTTTCATCCACAAACTGTTTTGGAGTTCAGAGAAGAGATCACCTTAAACCATTGAATTCTCCACTTTCACAGTCAATTAGTGATGGTTGCCAATAGGGAGGAGGGCAAGGGATATGGGCTGCCCTTGAGAAAATGTCATACTATGCTGATGTCATAAAATAATAATACTACATACTAGGCGTCATTACTTTTGCTAGTGCATAAAGTCAGCCAAGCACCAGAGCTACTTGGCTGTACTCTTCACACAGGCTGGGTCAGGTAAAACTGTGCCTCTGGAAATGCAAGTGGAACAGCCTGTGCCATTTGGACAGACTGAAATTTAATACCACAAGGTTAGAGTTTACAGCACTAGTCCTCCTATTATCCAGTCCCAATTGTCACCCTGTGGAAATTGGCCCAACTGCTTTGCAATCAAGAGCTGTGTGGGCGCATGGTGTTTTCTCATTTTATGCCCTGGGAGAATTTGGCCAACCATTCTCTGTACGTCATTCAAACGTGGCTATAACACACCTATTAATGGCCTATTGAGTTATTCTGAGCCTTATAACAGCCTCTGTATTTACAGGCCCTTAGGAAAATCTGCCTGATGGTCACACAGGCAATTATTAAGCCCAGTAATACTCAGGCAGACAGAACCATGAACATAAAATTCTCCATACAGAATTTTCTAGGTAGGATAAAACACATGAACTACAGATCGGCCTTTGCCTCTGTGCTATTTTTTTTTCTGTAACATGATCAAACCAATTAGCTTGATCACACTCTGACACCTATCACGCTGCAAAGGGGAAATACATATTTTTGGTAAAGGCAAAGAACTGCCTGTACCCAGACAGATGGTAAACGTGTATCAGTTTCTTCCCTCTCCTCTTTAGTTAGGCTTTTTTTTTTTTTTTTCCCTTTTGGTTTAAGTCACCCAGACCTTGTCTTTTCAGTAATGTCATAATCAGCAAGCTGAAGGCAAGGCTGCTGATAATTGTTCTTTATGTTGCTCTCTGTTTAGTATCTGATTCAATACATCTGCGTGGACACCATTCCATCACCTTCTTAGTAACAGAGGTGAAAAAAATCAATGGCAATCAGATTACCTTTTTAACAGAAAGGCTAAAGGGCCAGTGTGTTAAGTTCACAGTGCATCACCTTTCATTTAAAACATCTCACTTCTGGGGGTTCTGTTTTATTTTTTTATTATTTACCCTTTATTATTATTTATAGCACCGAGGGTTCCTCAGTATACCTTGATATAATTGCATTGGTCTCCCCTCAGTCAGACTGGACAGCTGTGACATCTTTTCTGCAGGGTGCAGTGTTAGTTTTGATAAGACAACTCTGTCCCTAAGTCCTTGTTTCATGTGGTTCATAACAAAATCCAGGAAAGTCTGAACATCTTATATAATTGTGTGTTGGGATTTTTATTTTTCACCCTCTTCTTTCCCCGTTATCCTCTGGGACAGACTCAAAGGAATAGTGAGACTTACAAGATGTGCTGTGTAGAATGACTACAGTGCCAGCTGATTTTGAAGAAATTTAGGGATTTTAAGCAAACACAAAGAACAAAAATAATTGATAACAATTTCAGGATATGGTGATACTAGCCTGTGATTCCCTGAGCACCCTTGTTTTAGGATGTACAGGATATACAGAAATCTGGATTAATGAATCACTCTGATTATTTGTAGTTCATAAACTTGCCAGGCCCCTTTTAATTACTAAGAAGACTTTTTAGAACCTTCTTCTGACCAGATACAGTTTGCATGACTACCTTATGCTTTCCTACATTACATAACTCTGTTATCTCTCCCCCCACACCTCCAAGTCCTTTCTTACTGATTCCACTAAATATGGGTGAGTTCTGTATCTGAATCAGTCATGTCTCTGCCATGGACAAAACAATTCCCATGCTGGAGACTGGCTGGACTGCTGAATCCTTTCTGAGAAATATAGTGCAGCACAAACTTTATTAATCAGGGTAGGACATCACAATTTGCTATCATAAATATGAATGAGCAGGGAGTGTCTCTCACAGAGAGCTTGTCATCCTTGTAACTATTACATGAGCCATACTCATCAGCCAAGGGACAGTTTAGACTGGATTGGAGTCAGGATTTTTAATGATACTGACTTTTCTATAGTTTGAATAACAAAACAAGTGGTTTGTATGTTATTCCATCTTTTTTCCAAAGCCAAAGTTGTGCTAAGGGAGGTACTTTGTGCACATCAGCTGACAGAGTTATGTCCAGCAAATCCCCAAGGGAAAACAACAAGCAGGATAAAAAGAAGTGGGTAATTGATTAAATTCAACAGGGTCTTTATTTTTCATTCCTTGGAAAATGTTGTTCAAGAACCTTTTAGCTCAAATTCCAGGTTGAATTGCAGGTAACTGTTAGAGACCTCTTCATCACAGATCACTATAGCTACAGTAATTTCAATTAAATAAGTGCTGCAGAAGTTAGTAATGATTTTAAGTATAGGAAAAAAATTATTTTAAGAAATGGTAAATTTCATATGTGCTTTCTCCTCTTTTTTTTGGGTTATAGTTATCAAAAATATAATTTTGACAATGAATTAAAGCCAACCTCATATCTAACAGGTTGCAGTCAAAATCCAGTCATTTGTTTTTAAGAAAATATGCAAAAAAAAGTAATTCAAAACTAGGTGGGATGAAAAGTTAAGTTGTGTAAGTCTGCAAGCTACATAGAAGACCTTTCAGCAAATTAACATACATCAAAAATAGTAGGGGAAATATGGATTAATCAGACATTCAGAAGCGATGAGTGACTTGCTACTGAGTGCAGACAAACATCTCCTCTCTGTGATCCCAAGACAGGAGTGTTTATTGGGTCCCAGCTCCAATTTCCCTGGTATTTTTCCAGTTGTGAATTTTGAAGGCCCGAGATATGTTCCTACCAGAGACAAACATGCTGCATCAAGGTCGTGAGGAGGAACAACTTTAACCTGGCAGAGAACTTGTACCCAAACAGCTTCAGTGCTCAACTGCTCAAGAGACAGCAGAGAATTTACAGCCTCAGCCTGCTCCAACATCTCCATAATTATATATGAAACCCTACACCTCTGATAATTACCAGGCAGTCAAGAAGTTACCCTCTGGCGCAACATAAGGTGGTCTGTTTGGTACCTGGAGTTTTCCAGTGGAAAACATCCCCTTGGTGGGATTTCAGGTTGTGCTGCTGCATAAGCCCCACGTCTGGTTTGAGCGTAGTGCAAGGAAAGCAGGGAGGGAAGACAGTAAGAGGCAGTATAGGTAAAAGAAAGAAAAGTTGTGGTCCTGCAAAGCAGGATTCATGTGGCTACATGGAGCTGCTGGTGCTGTGAAGGGTCAGGATCTCATCTCCGGTGAATGGGAGGAATGGTGATCATCTGCAGTGTAAACCAGAATAACTCCTCACAAAATTCTTAGCACATTACATGGTACTTTTGCAACTGATATAGAATTTCACTCCTGGGGTACACATTATCCAGCATCGAAAGACAAGAGCAAGGTGTTTAAAACAGATCTATAGAGGCTGCAATAGCAAACCTTACACATTTTCTTTGCTCAGTACATAGAAGAAGCTGCTTTGCGAAGCACTGGTCAGTTTTGGGAACCTGTGGAGAAGCACAAGGTAAATGAAGTGCGCCCTTTATCCTTCCACAACACAATCTTTCAGGGATAGAGTTGGTTTCTCGATCAATTAAGCTTTGAAACAGACTCAGGATTTATAAATTGCACTGATGTAGAAGGCAGCACTGTCCACAGGAGTCTGACTTTCTGACTCGGGGAATGAGACCCTCCAGAGGCCCTACGTGCCTTGTACTGAAAGTCTGGAACAAAAAGATACATTTCTGTGTGAAATCTGTCTCTTCCCATGCTTCATGCTTGTTAAGATGCAGCCTTACTATGGAGAAGTGAAAAATGTGTGTATTTTACTAATTACATAAACTACACCAACCTGGGGGAATTTGCAGGTGTGGGAAACTCAGCTCACAGGTGACTCTGATTATACCAGATGAGATATACAGAGGGCTGAAGAATGTGGGAGATTTTTCCTCCCCTCACTCCCCTGCTGTTGGCCAGGGAGCTGGAAGTAAAGACTGTCACAGTGAAAGGAAGATAGAAGAGTTTCTGTAGGAGCACAATTGCAGCTGGGTGAGGATTAGCTCAATAGGTTGGCATTTTCTCTAGAAAATCAGGCCTTGTAGATAGAGAATCTGTCTTTGGGACCTGGGTCTCCAAGCAGGGTGGCAGCCTGAGCTGTAGAGCTGTCCTCAGTGGGGCTGTTCAGAGAGGAAGGAGGGGGCTTGGAGCTCTCCATGAAAATGTGTCTGCCAATACCACATGAAAATTATTCTTACATCTCTTGCTGGCTGATTCTGAATTGTACATGCTCGGGAGATGGTTCTTGGTACTCCTGGGATGGAGAGGGCTGCTGGAGCTGAAGACTGCAGCATATTTCTGTATGTGTCTGGAGCTGGAGGAGCAGAGGGGCTGGGTACCCCTGTCACTGCCATAGCTGCCTCCAGCCTTGCTGCCCAGCCGAGTTCTGTCCTCACTTGCACAGCAGCAATTTAGATCTTTGACCAAAGATTTAATTTATTATTAGGGACATATGTTTCTTGTAACTATGGTTTCTGTCAGAACCCATGAGTATTAGGGGCTTTTTGTTGAGAATAGTGGAAAATTCCCATTGAGCAACGTTCCCCTATGCTCTGCCATTAACTTAGCTCCATATATCTTCAAGGGTGTGGAGAGGGAGGGTTTTAAATATTTTTAAACAATTCATTTAAAAAGCTTTTTCTTCCCTTAGCTTTTCTCATTACAACTTGATATTAAATTAAATAGTTTCATGAAACATTCTTCTTCAAATTAAAATTAATGTGTTTCCATTTTTATAACCAAGCAACAAATCTTTATATTTTTGGAGCTGAGAATATGCCAACATCTATTTACTTAAAAAAAAACCCCACAAGCCAAAGTTAAAAACAGAAATGGGTTGGGGTAGTTTATATCTGAACCATAACGCAAATTCAAGGATCTTGCAGGCTAAAGTGTAACGATTGCTGTGTCTGTTTCAACCAGGGATCTCTGCCAGGATAAAAGAGAAAGAAAAATTAACAGATTTAAACTTTTACTCCAGTAAAGAGTGGTTTTTCTGTGGGATTTCAGTAGTCAGTGGTGATGTGCAAGGCAGAAATACTCCAGTTGTTTCTTTTGCAGATTTCATTCAATGGACAGTTAACTAGCAGAAGAGTAGGAGATGCATTATGGTCAAAAATGAGATGGAAGCTACTCTTAATTACTTTTCTGATCACTCAATAACTGTTGTAAACCTTGTTTCATATGTTAACCTGGGTATTACATGTTTCAAACTGGACTAGTAAGTCACTAAAGGTAATGAAGACTCCATGGTGTGATGTGAGCCAGGGTCCCACAAAAGCCTAATGACACCACATTTAATTGGAAGGAATAGTTGGCGAACCAATAAAATCCCCAAAACCAAAAACAGCAATATGGGAGCTGAGGTTCTGCCCGCAAGTAATTGCTCGATGGTGTAAAGCATTGCAGAGAAAAGCCAAAGTCATATTTTTGCTATTAGAGCAGACAGAAATCAGTTCACTTGCTTTCTTGTTTTGATATTCTATGTGTTTAAGAGATTAGATTAATAACAGTCTAAGCTGACTATGCGGTGGCTGGCTAATCTTTAAATACGTTATGGCAGAGTAGGCCTGCATCTTAATGTGGTTTTTGTCTTATGTGATGGAAAAGTTCACAAAGCCTGGAAAGCCACCAAACCAGCACTGGGATTTATTCAGTGTCAAAAATACGATGCTTCCCAACCTCTTTGTAATGGTTACAGTACACATGTATTGTGATTACAGTACTTTTCAACAGGTACCTTTGCTGCAGAGAGAGGGGCTCCACAGAGTTTCACAAAAATGTAGTTCTCGAATGTTGTGCCTCATCCACGCTTGGCTTGCCACTCCCTCAGACACCAGGTGCCCCTGGAGGATATGTGCTGTCCTTACCAAAGAGGATGCTTTCTTTGGGATGGAGGATTATCTGCACACACACCTTCTGTCTGACACAGAGAGCCAAGCACACTGGCTTGTCTGGCTGGAGACCAAAAAGCAGCTTCAGGGTAGACCCACAGCAAACTTCGCAGCCTATTGCTTACATTTTCCATGCATTTCTGTTTATAAAGCTCTTCTGAAAAGCACCTCCTTCTTTATTGGAGCCATTTCTTCTTTCTGGATACTGACTTTGTCTTTTGTTTCTTCCTTCAGCTCATTTCTGGGAAGGAAAAAAAAAAAGCTAAATCACATAAAAAAGGTATTCTAACAAAATGTAGTGTGGGAAGTGCTTTGAGATCATGTAATGAAAGATCTCATGAAGTGCATGTCTTTCAGGAGATGTTTAGCTTACCCATTGCTGCCAAGTTTTTTGGTGGAAACTTTTTTCAGTGGTAGGGGATGACACTTTTACTCAGAGCAGACATATGAAATTAAAAAAAAATTATATCAAAAATTAGAAGGTATCAACCCTTAACTTTTCTATTTCTATCATTATATGGTATATATGAGCACATTGCGACTCCCTCTGAAAAAGAAAAACATATTTATGAGAGCACCTAAGGTGTCAGCTTCTTCATATATTGGTGACAAGGCAGAAGAGTTCAGCCTGATGGCAACAACTGAAAAAAAATCCGTGTAGGTTATGAAGATGAACACTTTAAGCTTGCACAAGTGTCTGTCTCTTGCAGGGTTCCTGACAGCAGCCGGGGAGGCTCACAGGAACACCATGACAGTGCCTGCTCCCTGGGCTCAAGAGCTCTCTCAAAGGATCAGTGCGGTGCTGAATAGCTCAATATGTGAGAAGAATGATATTCCACCACTGAAAATCCAACCATTATATTTGTTTATACTTTTGGTTATTTGTAAGTTCCCTAACTACCCCTGTGTGCGCTGACTCTGAGGCTGCCATATTGCACAAGGTGTTACCGTGGTGGGTCAGATTAGAGCTACATTGCCAACCCTATTCCAGTAAGAGAGCTGGCATGAAGAAAAGATGACTGAATTAGTGGCCAACTGGGACATTTTCTGACCTACTCTTTAGGAACCAAGTCCTCTGAACTTTCCCATTATCCTTCGGCTTCATCCTTTTAATAGGGACCAAATCTCCATTAACAATTGAACACCGACAATAAGTGCCATCAGGAAAAGGAAATTCAATTTTAGTGGGGGATGACAGCCTTACCTTTTCGCGCTTAATTGGCCGTATTGTCTCCAAAAGTTAATTGGTTACTTAGTCCAGGTAGTTAGTAAAATGTTTAGCTGCGTCAAAAAGCCCAGGCTCCTACTGTTAATGGGGCATGAAATGGAATGTTTGATACTGCAAATAAAATCAGTGATATTCAAGGATGTTATGGTAGGTAATGCGTTGAAACTGCCATTTAATGGGTCCTGGAAGATTAGGGTAGTGTCAGCTGGAACCGCCCGGTCTCTTTTCTGACATTGTTAGTTGCCTCTTCATTTACTTAACGGCTGTCTGCACTGATTACATAGGCATAAAACTCCCTACAAAAAAACAACAGAGACACGCTCTATTAGCAGTCCAATTAGAACTATTTGCATATTACAGTTCATTTCTGCTTAAGTGAATCCCTAATACAACTTTAGGAAAAAAAAAAAATCTATTGTCATTAAAAAAAAAAAAAAAAAAAAAGACAGGAAAAGAAAGGAAAAGCTTTAAAGGTGATCTCTTCTCTACTTCTTCTTTCTCCCTGGGTAAATTTAGTAAAGGTCCATAAAAAAATAAGAGGTGGTGGAGCAATCCAGAGGTAAGAGATTTTTGTTGCAGCCTTATATGATGATGACAACTTTTTAAAATACCAGGAAAATCATGCCAGTTTTTTTATATGGCCATTCTGGAGTTTTTTCCTAGGTTGCTTTCCTATATGTTTTTTTTTTTTTTTAAGTTCTTAAAAATATTGAAAGGTAAATGTTAGATCAACCTTCACCTTGGGTTTCTTCACCTAAATAGCTAATGTGTCTGAGAATGGATCTCAGGAGGAGCACACTTGACGCTGTGCAGTTCACCTACCCTATTAGCAAATGGTGGAAAATGATTCCTCCCCTTCTCCCAATCCTCTCCCACACCCTTAGAGGCTGGAGCTAATAGGGACAGAATACAGCTCTCTGCTACTCTTGAAAATACTTTTGTCTAAATTTAAACCCATTGTCAAATGGCATAGAATAAATGCCTTGGGACTGAACTGGAGCAGGTGAGAAAAATTGTGTCCAAATTATCAGAACTTCAGAGGACCCATCTGCTGCAGGAAGTGTGGGAGACTTGAGATGACCTAATTGTGACCCTAAGTACCTAAAGGGAGCCTACAGGGAGAGAGACATTTTATAGGGGCATGTAGTTGCAGGACAATGGGGAATGGCTTCAAACTGACAGAAACTAGGTTTAGATTAGATATTGGGAAGAAAATCTTTACTCTGAGGGTGCTGAGGCACTGGAAGAGGTTGCCCAGAGAAGCTCTGAGAGCCCCATCCCTGGAAGTGCCCAAGGCCAGGTTGAATAGGGCTTGGAGCAAACTGGTGTAGTGGAACATCCCTGCCCAGGGCAGGGGTTTGGAAAGAGATAAACTTTAAGGTCCCATCCATTCTGTCTCTATGAAGTAAGAGAAGCTGGAACAGGTGGTGGATGTTTGCTGGGAGCCTCTCTTTACCCATCTGTAAAATGGGAAGACTGATATCCCCATGGCCAAGTCACTGTGGGACTTTTGTTAAAGTGAGATCTGTGCTTTGAGCTCTGCAGCTGCAATGGCAGCAACTGTACCCATACAAACAGCAAGTGAGCTGAGGGTCACTGAAACAGAGCCCTGCAGGACTCTGAGGTAAAGGCTTCTTTAAAACAATAGCAATATTTGTAGTAATAACCAAAGGAAATAATTTCCAGTCTTCCTTTTAATTTCTACTTTCCTGTGGTCTGCTGAGCCTGTTGTATTTAACAGCCTCTTTGTAAGATGGTAATTACAATTTGTGCACATGCTTGCTGGTGAGGTGGGTAGGCTGTTTCTCTTGTGAAATAAAGATGCTGATTTTTTTTTTCCCCCCTCTCTTTTGTTAGCATGTTTCCTGGGGCCCCACTCTCATGGAAACCTGGGGGCTGACAATCAGCAAGAAGCTTCTCACCTGCCTCTTGGTCAGCTGGGGTATATCTCTGAGGGTCTCCAAGCTGGGCTGGCTGGGTGGAAAAGCTGAGTTGGTTGATTGGTACTTGGATTAGAGGCACCTACAGGAGCCCAGGGGAGATCTTTGATGTTCAAATGCTAATGTAAATACCGACAGAGTTATTTCCAAAGCTCGCACAGTTCAATTCCTTTTTACAAGCAGACCTAATTTCACAGGTCAGCCAACCCACCTCCGCTATTATCTGGATTTAGCGATTAATAGAGGATTTCAGTAGTTGACTGTGACAAATAGTGACTAGGGAAGGGAGGGGGGGAAAAACTGTTCTAAAACAAGGAAGGTTTTTAACAGGTCGTTCTCCCCAAATCCATTATTTTTACTCTGACACACAAACAATTGCAAACAAGCCCAGAACCAAGAAAATCTCTCAATGCAAAGAGTACAATTCTCTGTTTCTCTTTCCTTCCACCCCTGCCTTGCCCATCAGAGGAGTCACAGTGTGCAATATGTATTGTTTTTATGCCCTGTTGAGTCCTTTGTATCCAGCCTCCTGCTTTATATCTAACACTCATTCACACTTACCAGAGATGAGTATTGTCAGACAAAACTCTGGTACTCAAACTCCCGCTGCCTCCCGAGGCTGCCCAGCCCCGGAGGGCACAGCCATGGGGGGACAGCCCCTCTGCCCCCACAAACACTCCCTGCTCCCTGCCAAGAAAATGGCTTTCTGGAAAAGGACTGCCTGCTAATAAAATGGACCTAAATCAGTAAGCAGTGATTAAGGATTGGGCAGTGCTTTCTGCTGTTGTTACTTGAATTCATGTTTTTTGCTCAGGCATTAAAAAAAAAAGCTCCAAGTTATTTTAGGGAGTAGTTTCTTGCGCATGAGATGAATGAAAGAGAAAAGCAATACTCGGAAAATATTCATTTTCTTCCTTATATATATAAAAAAGGAATAGCAACCAGAATCGCCTTTTTAAATAAAACATCAGCTCAGGAATGCAAACTCTACTCTGTTTATATTCAACATCTACTCTGTCTTTTTTTTTTTCCTGGTTCATTGTCATGCCTAGTGGAATAGCAATTCACAGAAAACATGGGATAAATCATTAGTTCCAGTTTATTCTATTTTTATTTACAGCAAGGATTTCTTTACCACTGAACAGAATTGATTGCTGGTGAGGGACTATTTGATTATTAGTGTGGGACTACTTGGGCACTGTGGTAGTCACTGAGGGAAGGTGGCTTTTTTGGGTGCAGAGGGATTTGTGTAAAGGCTTGATTCGTGGTGTGGGAACATGTGCCTCTTTCTAAGGGTTATTGTGCAGAGAACTCCAGATTCTGGAAACTTTTTTACCTTTTATTTTCATTAATTAACATGAACTAGCAGAGGATTTGTTGATTTCAAAAACAAAAAAACCTGACAGATTATTAGTTACTACAAATAAAATCTACTTGCTTATTTGTTAATCATAGTGGTGATTTTATTTTGCTTCTCTGTGAGTGAGAGGAGGGAGTCAGATTGCCAGTTGCACTTTGCATTTATGATTAGATTTCCTTACTGATCCTCCTGGGATTTCCAGTACTGAAACAGGAGAGAATTATTTACTTTTATTTTGTGTAGTTTTTTTGTTTTGTTTATTTTTTTTCCCAACAGTCCTTGTCTAAAAAAATCCAAGTTCTGCCCTCAAGAAATTTGCCAGAGGCTTTCAAAATAAAAAGCAACTTTTTGTTACCACTTGGAAGTTTGCATAGCAAACTCTGGTGAACTTTAACTGCACGCTGATGACCTGTGTGCCTACGAGCCAAGAAACTTGCCTCGTAAAGGGAATACTTGGGCTGAGAAGCTCCAGGGTCAGCTGGAGCCGGGAAATGCAGTGTCACAAGAAAAACAATTTGCATGAGTCCTGCAAAAATAAATGGGTGTATTGACATCTCTGGGCCCAAGTCAAACTCCGAGGGTGGGTCATTCTATTCTGGTTTTGTGCCTGTCTTTCAGGGAAAATCAGAGCTGTTTTGTTATTTTGTTTGTGTAACCAAGAGTCATCTTTCTCCAGTCTTGGTTTGCCTGTGTGGGACCGGACTCCAACTCTGGAGCCCTGGCTCTAAGCACCCTTGTCCTGACCTGGCGTTCAGCAGCAGGATCACATTACTAATGAGTGCATGTTTGAGCTCAATTAAAATAAATACATTTTACAAAACTCAGCCTAGTTTCAAATATTCAGGCAGCTGTCTCTGCCAGTCACCTGCCAGTTTATTGCTTCAAGTCCTTTCCTCCAAGTTAAAATCCTCTTAGCCTTTGCTCAGGGACAAATGACTTTCGTTGATCCGTTTTGTTTACTGCTTTGGCTGTACGCACAACCCTTCTTGGAAATCTCTTCTTTCCCAAGTATGGTACTTTGGCACATGAAATAATTTGGCTTTTAAATAAACCAACCACCTTGCAACATTTCCAGTATTTCTGTCCCACTGGAAGGGAAAAAAAAACCAACAAACCAAACAAGGGAAGACTGGATTCCTCACTTGTTGAAGAACTGGCAGAAAAAATCTGTTCATTAAAGAGGCACAGACTTAAGGAAAACATGTATGTCAGACTCTTTAATATCAGGGTATATCTTTCAAGATGTCTTGCAGTATTTTTGGGGAGAAGTAGGCAAAAACATATTTTTTCTTATTTTATTTCTTTTTCCCTTTGCTCTTCCTTCTGTTAAGCGATGGAAGTTCCCATATTGACAGCACTGCGTTACATCCAGCCTCCTGACTGCAGCACATTCCTTACTTCCACAGCACTTCTCTCCTGTGGTAACGTCAGTCCCATTTCTGCTGAACAAGTCGCTCTAATATATGTATGTGTGTCTACTCATACAAATAAATACATTCCCTGCCCTCTGTAATTGCATCAGTAGCTTCCAAACTTGTTGAAACACAGGCTTGTTGTTAGCTTCCTGAACTGGCTGTGAACAACTGTGTTTTCATGAGCCATCCTAAATCTTTATAATCAAACTGGTGGTGGAGACAATGCTGCCATTGACCACGCTGAGCACTCACTGAACTTTACAAACCAGTTGAGTACGTCTTCCAGCCATTTTTCTCTGATTTTGCCTTTCAAAGTCACAATGAACACTTGTGCTTTCTTCAGTTTTATGATATGTTCTATTATTTTATGGTTTTTTAGCTCTTCCCTGGGCCCCATCCATGTGTTCCTGCTAATTCAGTGTCCACCACAGAATTTCAGGTACACTTAAAACAGAGTTTTGCAGACAGACCTTTTTAAAGCCAATGGCAATTTCATGCATATACATCCAAAGACATTGTCTGACCCTCAAGGAAGCTCGTGGTTAGACAAGGATAGTGAGCATTTGATTACCTGTGTGCACCTTTAATTATATCAAGTTGAGAGTAATTAAAAATGAAGTGCCCGATTCACTGCTCTGTTACTCCATTTCATGCTGGAATAATTGAAATGAACACAATTGTGCCCTGCTGGAAGTGGTGTAGAGGGGTGTAAATGCATTCTCTGGTAAGTTTTGGTGGAGTTTGTGAGGGGTCTTGGGAAGGTTGTCTTTCTCTATGGATGACCCATTCCTGGCAGTGTTCAAGGCCAGTTGGATGGGCCTCTGAGGAACCTGGTCTAGTGGAAGGTGTCCCTGCCCACAGCAGGGGGTGGAATGAGATGATCTTTAAGGTCCCTTCCCACCCAAACCGTTCTATGATTCTACATATCTGTATATTTAACAAATCCATAGAATGAAAACACACCCACACATGCTATGTTTTCATCATTGATTAACCAGCTTCATGACCTTTTCAGTGTGAGAAGTAATTGGCAGTTTTAACTAACAATAAATTGATCCCATTATTCAGTATAGAATATTTCACTGATTTCAAGCAGGATGCTTATTAAAGAGGCCAGCTATTTTCTATCAGTGTCATGCACATGTAAATAAGAAGGGCTGTTATATGGCATCTATGACAATGGCAGGACAAGTCATAAACACAAACATTCACACACAGCCAGGTCTCCAAAGCTCCTGTTTGCCAATTACAGTAATGCTGATGACATATCTAGTTTAACACACGCAGCATTAAAATAGTCCCCCCTTTTCTAGGAAAATCTAATTACACCAAGCCCAAGCACTCAATCAAACCTGTTATTCTGTGGCTAAACAGCCCAGTGTTAATGCAATTTGAGGAGATCCAGGCCGTGACTGGGAACGTCATGTATTAACAATATCTAATGGGATCTCCCGTAGGTAAATGAATATGCTAACAAGCAAGGTCGCTGCTAAATCTAATATCTTTAAGCTGTTTAATTCCAAACAGTCCCTTAATAAATCAATTGACCGGGAGAGCTGATGCCCCTATCAATTATTCAAGAGGGCAAATAAATATTTCAGATGATTTGATAGGAAGGCTAGTGCTGGCCTTATAGAAAGCTTTGCATTTCATTAGCCTCTTGCTAAAAGTTTTATAATGTGCAGAACAGTGGTGGTTTTCCCTAATCTCTAAACCCCAAGTGTGGGGAAGAAGAGACTGAGGTATCCTGCTTCAGCCACCTCATCTGCCAGGGACTTGATGACAGCTGAGACGGGAAGAGATGGGAATAGTTTCAGGCTTCCTAGTGACAACTTCTCCACCCCAACAAATGATGAGAGGAAAATCAGAACACGCTTTCATTTCTGGGGAATCCAAAAGAAAAGTAACCTTAGGAAGCTTGGATTAGTGGTTAATGCCACGTGCCATGCTGCCTTTTGTAAACGAGGGAAGTAATTTGTGTTTGCATTGGATTATTTGTGTGTTTATATTAACACTGAGCCGTGATTCAGGTTTGCCAAATGCAATTCCCTTGAAGGAAAAGCAGAGTTATTAAAAGAGGTGCTGCCTGTAATTGATCTGCATTAAGTAAGTGAAGCTTGCAAAGTGCTTGAGATACTTGAATGGAAGAAGCCAGGAGTGCAAAATATTATTCTATAAGAGCAGAAGTATTATCATTGTATCTCAAAAATTGCTGATCATTGAAACATCTGGTTTATTATAAAATCAATAAAGATAAAGTTACGAGAAAAAGGCAGGGAAAATGTACCTGATGCTGGAGAACAAAGAAGAGGGAAGTCCCTGAGGAAGCTTCTTATTTAAGCATGTGTAAATTTGCTTGCCTCTGTCCAATCCATTTATACCACTAATACAGATTAAAAGTCAATGATTACTTACATTAACGTTTCAGTTTATGAAAAGAAACCTGTGCCATAAAACACATGATCTATTGCTCTGCAGTGCATCTCTGTACACGGATCTGTGTCTCCCTGTGATGACAAGCCAGGGCCGCACTCCTGCCATAGCTCTCCCACCCATGTGTCTCCTCCACAGAGAGTCCCTGCAGCAGAAGGTTGAAGAAACAGGCTTAGGGTGTAAATGTGTTGGCACCAAAGTCATCAACACTGAGCCTGAAGCCTCCCACTGAGTCTCATCACTGTGGAGAACATAAAAAATTACATTCTTGTAACAACAACAAGCAAGGAGGTCTCTGCCTGGCATGGTGCTCACAAGGGAGCTCAAGCTCCCCAGTAGTGCTCTCCACGTGGGCTGGATTCATGCTCTGATGAGGAAGGGAACTCAAATCCTGCTCCCTCCAGAGTTACAGACTGTCTGAAACTCTCTGAAGGATGGTTTGCAAAGATTTCCTCCTCACTAATGCAGCATAAGGGATTTTCTACAGGAGGAGTTCCAGCTCCAAAGACTTCCAGCTACAAAAGTCCTTTCGGTACAAAAACTGTATAAAAATTAGATGTAAGGCAAGTTCTAAAATCATTTTGGATACATAAGAAAACACTACACTTTCAGAACTTGACTAGAAAAGCTTCTGACACTCCAGACTGGGTCCTCAGCAGAAATAGTCTGATTTACGCCTCCTCTAGAGCAGGCTCTTGATTCTTTCTGCTTCTTCTCCCTAAATAGCAAGATCCATATAAAAATCACTGAATGAGGATCTTCTATGGCAGCAATTTTACATTGCAAATTACTCAATGAGGTATGAAAGAAACATCTCAGCTGCACAAAATCAAAATTTAAATGTTAGGTTTGGTTTATTTTCAGCTTCATGACTCAATAGGGTAGATCCTCTCTATGGCATTGAAAGTGAAATCTGGCCAGGTTTAAAATCCAGTTCAGGGATTTTAACTCATCATTAAGTAACCTTTTCTTTAACTCAAAATGCCATGTTGTCATGTGTGTGCTGAAGCTGAGCCTGGGTGCCACAGAACATTGCATGGCAGAGTGGGAATGGGAATTACTCTGCATGTGGAAAATACAAAAATAGCATAGGATATTAATGGATAGTGGAATCATTTACTAAACATAAAACTTGAATCCTAAACCACTTCTTTTTTTTTTTTTTTCTTTTAAGTTCAGCTTCTACTTATTTAAAAAAACACCAAATTCTTTCAGGAATGAAATCTTTATTTGCAGAGAATGTATGGCTCCCATATACACATGTAAGAGTGGGTCCCTGTTCCTGTTTTCCATATGGAACACTTTTTCAATCTCTTGCAAAAACTATTTCTATTAGAGGGAACACAATCCATAGGAATTTCTTGGAAAAATTAAGGTAAAGTTATATGGGAAATCAGTGGAAAAGAGTTTTCTTTTCTTTTTTCTTTTCTTTCCCTTTAAAACAGGAATTCTCAAAACATTTTCTTTAGATTCAGTTCGTGACAGGTCTTTGAAATTCAGTCATCCATAGGGACCTCAAGGACAGTGTTGGTGAGGATTTTATGAAAATATTGGTGCAGAAAATTCCATGGATTTTTTTATTATATTGAATTTTGGAGTTCTGGATAAGGAATTGTGGAGTAAGTACATGACAATCAGGTTTAGTAGTTTCTGAAGCCTTCATTTTTTTTTTTTTACTGCCATAATTTAGATTTCCATGTAGGTCAGGGTCTGTCCTAGTGGGATTCTAGCTATGAAGTAAATATACACAACTGCTCTGATTTGTCAGCAAAGCTTCTGCTATTAGTGAGAGTTTTGAAAATGTGGCCCCTCACAGAAGTACACAGAGATGCTGTTGACATCACTTTTGTCCTTTTGTTCCTTTTCTTCAAAAAGAAAAAAGAATAAAAAGAAAAAAAAGAAATATATAGAGAATAATAATGAGAAAGTGTTCATCTAACTCATTCACAAGGTTCTACCTGCCATCCCTTATGCTCAATGAGGATGTGAGGGCACTGTTAGGCATATGTGCATGTAAATTACCTCTAACTGCACATCTCTATTATAGGCAATTACACTAATGTGCTAGAATGATACATTTAGTGTCTTCAGAAGATAGAAGCTGGGTGGAGGGCAGACTGATTTGAAGATCAATCTGGATGAAACAAAGAATGGTATTTATTTGGCAGACCACTGGGGAGAGCTGGCTAAAACTGCAGAATGAGATAACATTAGCCATTTGATAAGTGAGGGTTGCAATTTAGGAGTCTTATTTGCTTTTAATTTAAAAAAAAAAAAAAAAAAAAGGTCTGTGGATTTCTAGGCTAAGATTGGGAACTACTTTTCTCTGTATAATAGGTATCTCAAGCAGTACGAATTGGCAACCAGGAAATGTGCCAGATATTTGAGTTTGGCCTATCCAGTCTGTGCCTCTATTCAGGTGTCAAAATGTGGGTTCTTATGCTCATACATGCAAGGCAGAACCCCTGTGGTCATTCCCTGTGAGCAAGAGAAAGTGATGCCAGCTTTGTCTGTGAGGTTGCCAGCAAAGTTAGGAAGTGTTTCTTTATGGAAAAGGGGAATTCAATGTGCTTGCCTGCCTGTGCATTCACCACTTCACTCCTGAAATGGTCTTTGCTGGACAGTGTTGACAAAAAATATCTGAATTCATAACAGCAACAATTTTGGAGGGATTTTTTCCATCCTGGCTGCCTTACAGCTTTGTGCAGAATTTAGGTGACTTTACATTAGTGCCTGAGTCTCAAATGCTTTACTTAGAAGTTATGGGAGCAAAGTTCTTGCTGCTGCAGCTGGTGGGAAAGGAGCCTTGAGGTGTGGAGGGAAAAATGTCTGGATTAAAGCACCAGCTGTTCCCATGGCTTTCCCATCCACAGAACCACCATGGCTATGGGCTGCTTCTGCTACTTGTTCGTGTCCTAGCCTTGCTCTTGCTTTCATTTGGGAAGAAACAGAGGAAAGATGCATGAGGTTACCTGTGAGGGCTGAGTGACAGCTCAGGTGGCACCAGTAGCCAATATTGGTACCATAACATGAGTTTTCTATTTCTGTCATTGTTTTACATGTGACAATCCTTATGGGAAATTTAGGACAGAGACTTCATACTCTGACAAATGCATAAGCTCAAGAGGGAATGGCATATTAAAGATTATTATCTGATAATATATCTTTTCGTATGCACCAGTAGAAGCTGGGGGGTGACCTGCTGGTCCTGGTGGACAACAAGCTGTCCATGAGCCAGCAGAGCATCCTGGTGGCCAAGATGGCCAGTGGTATCCTGGGATGCGTTAGAAAGAGCGCTGCCAGCAGGTCAAGCAAGGTGATCATGCCCCTCTACTCAGGTCTGGTGAGGCACATCTGCGGTGCTGTCTCCAGTTCTGGGCTCCTCAGTACAAGGGAGACATGGAGCTCCAGGTCCAGGAGAGCCACTAAATTAGTCAAGAGTCTGGAAAATCACTCCTGTGGGGAAAGGCTGAGGGAGCTGGGCCTGCTGAACATCAAGAAGAGGTGAATGAGAGGGGACCTCATAAAAATGATAAATGCTTTTGAAAATCATGACTCCTTGGGGGTGACAGAATGAGCACACTTTCCTTCAGAGTGACACTGGCCAGGCTGATGTTATAGGGCCGCAGTGCACGAGGCACAAGATCAAATGGTGGGACAAAATTTTTGGGATGTGAGGGAAAACAAGAAAGAGTAGATAGAGGGAAAAGAAACACAAAAGAAAGACAATTCTGTTCTGTATGTGAACAAGAGGCTAAATATATGCTTTCTGAAGAACTTAATAAATTTTACACTGAGGACCTGCTTTTTACAGGGATTTGCTTTGCATGCTACAGACTGCTTTAAAGAGTTTTCTTGTTTTAAATTTGGCTGCACCATGAGGAGATTACTTCCTGATGCTTAATAAATGCAGAAAAGAGATTCGTAGGACCACGCATTTGCACACACGCACGCATGCAACTGAGATGCCCAGCAGATAAGTGCAGTATTTTTGTTTACAAGGAGATATTACACTGGAAATCCTATTAGCAATCAGACAGTCTGCTGGCTGGATTTAATAAACTTCAACCAAAGGAGTTATTCCAGCTGGCATATTAACCCCCTAAAGACTTCATTTTACATTTTAGGTGCTCCACTAACTTGTGGAGGAATGGATGCACTGTAGGCACAAGTGAAGTTTTACCAGTTAAAGTGTTTAAGATCAAGACAGAAATTCATGGAGATTGCAAGTAAGATGATTTTATTGCACTTACATCTGCAACACAGGGATGATAATGCAACTTAATGCCTTGTCATCATAAAATCTCCCCCCAGCTCTAATCTTAGTCCCATGGAGTTTGGCACTGTGGGAAGGATGGAGGGACACATCTCTTTTCCAGGGAGCAAGGCTGGGATTTGGAAAGGGGATACAGGCAATCAGACTCCAGCCTCTCAGCATCCGCCTGTGTAAGACTTGCTTCACCATCATAGCTTGAAAAGACAACAAGCAGATGGAGAGCAGGGAAATAGGATGCAACATACACAAATTAAAAAGTCACAGATGTGGTAGACGCATATCCTATTAGTTTTGTCTAGAGCTTGTTGAAAAATGCTAGGGATAAAAATTCAAATCGTTGCTAAAAAAAAAAATGGTGTTGAGATATGTAAAGATTTTAACCTCCTTCTAGCTTTACCTTGTGTCATTTCATTTACCCTGAGGCTGAGGATGTGCACAAGTGAAAGTGAGAGGCCAGAAGAAGAAAACAGTGTTAAAAGAACCCGAGTGTTTGAATGTATAAACGTCCAGCATGTGAGATTTTTCATGTCTACACCCTAAAACCTGTTGACTATTTGTGCTCTCAGGTACCGTCTTCAAAGATCCTGAAATCTGCAATCAGATTTGTAATGTTTATTTTTGTTATCTTCAAAGATTCATTAGGTCAAATGATAATTTGGGCTCTGGTTCAGAAAAAGAAAATTCAGATCTTTTTTTTTTCTTTGGTCAAGTGTTGACACAGGATCAGAGAATCCTGAAATGACTCTTTTCAGCTGTTATTTGTCATGCATTTTGAGCTATTAGCAGTGATTACACTCACAGTTTATGACTCTTTCTCAGCTTATTTAAACTCAGCCCTCTCCCTGTCTGCATTTCTAACTGGATATCTTTTCCTGAGGATGAATCATTCAGCACCACTGCTCTGATTTCCACTCTCCTTTCTGTGAACTGAGTATGTTTGACAAATTCTGATCCTTTCTGAAAATACCTGGCTTAGTTTTACAATATTATTTATTTTTATAGCCCTAAGCCTAGCAGGTGAAGAAAAAAATGAAGACAATTTGGTAAATAATGAACGCAGGGATGACATATTGTTTTCCTGCAATGAGGAATAAATGCACTTTATTAAGTGACCTTTACTCTAGTGACTGCCAAGAAATTGGAGATAATAAAGCTCTTACTTGAAGAGGATTTTAGTTAAGAGGGAGTTTTACTTAAAAATAAGGGGGAACCACTTCTTTATTAAAACGTTGTTGTAGAACATTGGTATCGGCTAAAGTGTGTTATTGAGACCATTTGTGTTGCTGTTTTGTCTTTCTTTTAATTAATTTATTCTTGCAGATCCTCTGATTGAATCATTGTTGCAAATGAAATTTAATTCCCCACTCTGATACTTTTCTGGCTTGCAAATCTTTATCCTGGGTCTTGCTTTACTGTTCCACACCTTTCCAGGAGGCAGAGCGTGTTTGCCGGGAACGGCGCCGGGGCTGGCGAGTGCCACCTGCCTGTGTTTAGCCATTGTTTTCATGTATGATCATAAGCAACTTAATCAGCTTTTCATCTAAAGGGATTACCGTGACCAGTGACCTGCAGGAATCTTTCCACTGGTTTCGGTGTATTACTGGTCTAATCCTAAGTGTCAGGGAAGGCTGAGAGAGAGGACAAGGGACTCTGTGCATGTTGGTGTGCGGGGTAATATTCACTGTGCATGAGATGCTGAAGTTTTGGGGTGGGTTATGTCTAGGAAGGCTTCAGCCCTCCTGTAGGGTGTGCCCAGAGTGATTGAACCCTTCACACACACCTATAGACACCCTGTGTTTGTGTGGTTTAAAGGTTTTACATGGCAGGAAGGAGACTTAGCTGTAAGACAAGACATAGTTTCTTTAGGTATGGTTTTATTATCTGATCGTATCAGAGAATGGTTTGGGTTGGATGGGACCTTAAAGTTCATCTTGTTCCAACCCCCTGCCATGGGCAGGGACACCTTCCACTAGACCAGTTTGCTCAAAGCCTTGTTAGCCTGGCCTTCAGCACTTCCAAGGATGGGGCATCCACAACTTCTCTGGGCAGCTTGTTCCAGTGCCTCAGCATCCTCCCAGGGAAGAATTTTTTCCTAACATGTAATCTAAATCTTCTCTCTTTCAGCCTGAAGCCATTCCTCTTTGCCTTATCTCTCTCTGGCTTCCTTGTAGGTCCTTTTCAGACACTGGAAAGCTGCTGCAAGATCTCCATGCAACCTTTTCTTCTCCAGGCTAAACAGCCCCAACTTTCTCTTGCCTGAGGAGACAGAAATATTGCTTCAATAACTCCACAGTCACTCTTGATTTTGACAGAGTGGATTTTCTTTGTCCACCCTACTTCTTTCATACTTTTAAATTTAGGGGTAACTTCCAATGGTGTTTCTGCCCATGAAACCTGCACTTAGGGCTCACTGGCACGAGTCACCAAGAGCTAGACAGCTCTTCTCACAGGGCTAAATATGTTCCTTAATGTTCAGTTAGGGATGACCTAGACAGCAGCCAATTCCTGGGGGAAGCCAAAGCCCAAGTGGAAGATCTGGTCCATGAGCCCTGCAGCCAATGCCACCATATTCTAACTGAGCAAGGATTAGGGACAAATCCTGCACTAGAAGCTGCAGTTTGAACTCAAGCACTGACTGTGGGGTATAGGTGTATGTTAAATGATGTCATATCCCACCTTAAATATGTATGAATGAAAATGAGGTTAGCTACTGGTGAGGGAGGCTGACAGAGGATTCAGAACATGAGCCCACAAATCCTTTTTAGAGATCATCCCCCCCAAGTTACTAAAAGCATCAAGGAAGAGAAAAAGAAGCAGTGATATAAAATGCAAGTAGCACTTTTTAATAGATTTTTCTTCCTTTTCCCCAAAGGGTTCAGCTGCAGAGAAAGAGTGGAACATAATAATCCTTAGCATTTATATAGCACTTTACATTTCCAAAGCTCTGTACAAACATTAACTGATCAATCTTCACAACACCCCTGTGAGTTAGGGATGTATGATTAACCCCATTTTACATTGGGGGAAACCATAACATTTCAGAGCCTGACGTCCCTCTCTCCTCAAGAGGTGCATGGCTCTTGCAGATCCCAGTAATTTAAATAGGGGTCATCCCTGACACTTCTGAGAGCCGGGCGCTTTGCCACTGCCTCAGGGCTACATGGCCAGTCTGTGCCTGATGCTCCAAAGGGTCTGTCTTCCCTTCCCTGCTCTGTTGGACAGCCCATGCTTTTGCACACTTCTGCCTTTCCATTTCCTCAGTGAAGTGATACCAGTGACTGGAATGTCAAGAAGAAAAGCCTTACCTGGTTGATGTGCCCTGGCCTTATCTTGACCCATGAGCCTTTTGTTGTATTTTCTCTTCCCTCCCCAGCTGAGTATGGGAGGGATGGAGCATCTTTGGTGGGCATCTGGCATATAGCTAGGATCAACCCATCAGAAAATGTATTTTCTTTTCCTTTTTCTTTCTTTTTTCTTTTATTTTCCAACCCCTGGAATGATTTAAGCTGAAATGTAATCCTGTAGTGAGTGAAAGCACACAAATACAATGATATACCTGCTGCTTGATGTCTTCCCCCCCATTCTTTTATCAATCTTTTCTTGATAATTTCCTGTGTTTTAGAGAAAATGGCAGGTAGAGTAGGGGATTAACGCAAAAATGCAACTCTCTTTTTTTTTTTTTCTAGTGCAGAAATAAATAGATGTCTTTAACAAGAAATCTTGCTGTAAATTGTTGAATTGTATTAACTTTTTCATGCTTATTGAGTTTCCATCCCCTGAGCATGTGTTGCCTCTTCAAGCAGAGCTCTGTTTTTGCAGGAGATGGAACTGTGTGACAGCGCTCTCATTTTGCTTTGCTCCCTGTTTTGCTCCTTCAGCCTTGGACTCCCGACCCACACATGCTTCTACCTTGGGTGCCTGTCAGGAGAAAACCAATGAATTTACCCAGAGAGGATGCCCAACTGTGGCTGGAAGGGATTTTTCCAAAAGTCATGTCCTATAGGCAGGGAAGGCTCAATATGACGTGCAGCAGGATCATGACCAGAGTGGGAGAAGGTTCTGCACCACCTGGTGTGGGCTGAGCCTGGAACAGGCAGTGCAGAGAATGCAAATAACAGTTACAAACACTGAAGAGAGCTGCTGGATGCCCCAATATTGCCTTCCTCTCACCAGGTGCATATTTCTCCTTCAGGATATGGTGTCAGGTACTGCAGAGCTCATGGGAGTCACTGCCACTTTATAATTGCCATTCGCTCCTTTGGGTTTCCTAATTTTCTTGAAGAACATTGTGTCTAGTTAGGAAATGGATTTCTTGGCCTCCTCCATCTAAAATAGGTTTTAAGAAGGAAAACAGAGACCTCTAAATAAGACTGATGGAGAGGAGGGAGTAGATAATTTAAATAATTTCCCCAGGTGTCATTGTTGTGAGTATTTTGTATATTTATTCATTTATTCACCTGGAAAATATGGCTTTGCTACAGCAACAGAAGTCTCAGGCCTGGATCGATACTCCCTTTCTGGAAGAAAACTGTTTCTTCTGCACTGGGATGTGACCTGTAGTCTACTCCTTTTTATCTGAATTATTGAATCTTCTGTTTTGGGAGCTGCTCAAAACAGCTTTTCATTCTGAATGCTAATCAAAAGAGTGTGTTAATTAAATGTATTTCCGATGAAACTAGTTTGAAATGAGACACACAGACTGGAGTCTGCCCTTTCTGAAGTTAATGAGAGATATTGAGGGGCCTGGATTTTTTTGATGGGGGAGGTGCCCACTGATATAGAGATGAGTATTGTAATGAAGACTTATAAAATAAGATCATCCACTGATCTCTGTTGTAGCTGAGATTGGTGGAGTCCCTCCAGATTTGCACTGGTGAAAGAAGAACTCTGAATTTGGTCCCCTACTACTTAAAAATATGTAGTTGCCCTTTAAGATGTAAATCTATTGAAATCCAACCTTAGACATTGCCAGGGTCACTCTGCTTATTACTTTATGACATTTCCAGATTAAAGGTGCAGTGGGGGCTCACATTAATTTGCTTTATGTTTGACTAGAAATGCTTCCCATCACTATTAGAGCACACTTCGAGCTCTCTTCATTTTAGAACGCTTGTCAGTCATTCGAGAATGATATGCCCTACGTCTGGGATGAATAAGCACATCATATATTAGTCAGAGGCTTTTCCTCTGGAGAGGCTCAAGAAAGCTGACAACTAGTTCCAAGGAAGGTGAAAAACCTACCCATCCCAGCAGCTGAGTGAAGGAGGAGCGGGGAAATATTCTGCTAAAACATTATCTGCTGAGGTGATTGAAAGCATTTAGGCAGTTGTCCTGTGATGGCAGATTTTAGGACTCATCTGTGGGAAATGGGGACCAATGTTTCCAGATGCATCTCTGTTCTGTAGGAAAGAAACCTTCCATGGGGAGCTTTTACATGTCTGTGCAACCCCCCAGGTCCCAGGCAACAGAGTGCCCTATGGAGACTTTCTATTTCATTTTTTCTCAGTGTAAAACAAATTCTGTCATTTATTCCACTAATTTGCATCTTGAAGTCTTTTCTAGGTTTGTTATCAGCTTTGAAACTGTCTGCATGCTTCAAAAAGTGATGGTTGTATTATGAGGGTGGAAGTGATGCAGTACCTCTTGTTTACAGGTGTTAATGTGTTTCTGGGCAATATCGGAGTGCCCCAGCATGGGAAATATTTGTTTCTGCTCTACCAACAGACACAACGTCAGCCTGGAGATTTGCTGATGTTGCTTCACAGTGAGAGGATTTTTGATGAATGTCACAGCAAAGTCCCCTTTATGACTGTTTAACCAAGTGCCCCATTTTGCAGCACTGCGGGTCACAAATCCTGCAAAATCTGGCGGATAAAAAGCAAAATAACAGGCATTTTAGCATTGTGCTTTTGAACATTTGGGGTTGTTTGAACGTGAAGCTCAAAGCCAGTTGTGGAGATATCCTTCTCTAAAAACATAAGGCCTGATTCTGAAAGAGGTGGCTGAAAACTGTTTTCCCCAAAGCCACCTAATTTTGGGTACTGACACAGCAAAAGAGGCATAAACACCTTTACTTTCATGCCAAGGCCTATGGAATTGTCTATGCACTTCATGTGTGTGTATTTAAATGTCTGGTGTCCCTGGCCAAGGAGTTTTGGAGGACCAGGTCCTTCATTCCCAAGTGATGAATTTCAGGCAATCTTAAATGTCCCGTTTTTTTGCAAATTCATGGAGCATTTTTTAAAAATATAGATTGGCCTAATTGTTTATTTTTCTGCCATCACGATTAGTTCCCTGAATGCAGTCTCTAGAAGGAATATGATGATGATGTGGCTAAAGCACCATCAAAGATACGACACTTTTGTGGAGGCAAATTAGAACTGTAGTAAATGACACAGAGACTCTCAAATGTTTTATGCACAATTAACTGTGTGCTAATGTGGCACCTTGAAAAGGAGGACAGTGAGTTCCTGACTGATCTGTGTGTCTGTCCATCACAGTTGTGACCGATTCCTACCTCCACCTACTCCTGTTCAGCCCCTCTCAAAGGTATATCCAGCTGCTGCAGATCTGTTCACCCAGCAGCTCTCTCTGCTCTCACTGCTGTATTTCCTGGGAAACCTGTATTTCCTGTTCCATATGATATTCTAAAACTGTTTACAGAGCAATATTACCTGGTAAAAACTCACATTTTCACAAACTGAGTGAAAAAACTGCAGCAACCCTTTGACTTGTGCATACCCACAGTTAGATCTTAAGTGCTCCATCCTCTCTCCATCATCAGTTTAATGTCCTTCCCTCAGTTATCCACAAAATTATAAAGCTTAATATATAGCTTAATCCATTGCTGGGATCTTGTCTTTTCTTATATTAACTTATCTATAGATGCTCTTGCAGGGGTGGCATATGTTGGAGACAGTCATTTTTAAAGCCATATGCAGCTGGTTCTTGTGTGAATGCAGCACCCTGCAACTCATGATTCCTCTTCACTACTAATTATTTCCTATGGCTTTTAATACTGCTCCGAGTCTTAGAATAGCTCTGAATGATGATAGACATATATTATTATTACAGGTTGTATTAAGCAGTCGTAGCTCAAGTTCTAATTACATTACCCTTCAGCCACAGCAGCAGTAACACTTGGTTTGGTTCTTGAGTTTCTAGGAATAATCTCACCAGTAGTTCTCTGTCAGGCTGCAAGGTCAGGGAGAAAGGAAATTCTCCTGCACTTCTTTTCATGCAGGAGCTGAGAGGATGTATTGTGGAAAGGGACAAAACTGGTTGTGAAGGAAGGGATTAAAATAAGAGGCTCCACACGTTCCATGTTAACAAGGACTGTGGCAGCATCATGGCTCTGCTCCAGGCAGGATGGGCACCCTGGGAAGTGAGCTCTGGGGATGTGCACGTAGACATGTGAGTGCACTTTAGGGTGCTGGTCTTCTGAGCCCCAAGGAACCTAAGAGTGAAGATTTCTAAATCCATTCAGTACAGAATCATTTAGGTTAGAAAAGACTTCTAAGATGAATGAGTCCAACCATTAAGCCAGAACTGGTAAGTCCAGACAAAAGAAATACAAAACAGCCCATTTACCTACAGCATTCCCGACTCCAGTGACCTTTTCCACAAGTTTATGATTTTTTGGTGGTTGCACAAAGTCCTATAGAGGGGGAACAATGCTGTGTGTATATCTTACTTTAGGTTTTTTTGACTGAGGAAAAGCACCAGGGAGGAAAGGATGCCATTTGAACCACAGAATCATGGAACCCCAGAACCGTGGAAAGGTTTGGCTTGGAGGGGACCTTAGAGGTCATCCAGTTCCAACCCCCACCATTGCCATGGGCAGGGATGCAACCCTCCAGATCAGGCTGCTCAGGTCCCCAGCCAACCTGGCCTTGAATATTTCCATGATGGGACAAAAGATCTCAAAGGCAGGAGTCAGTTAAAAGGTATTTCCACTTTATTTTTCTAAGTCAGTGGGTGGGCAGAGTCATCATACTTAAATACTTGTTAATAGCAATCCTGATTTGGGCCTGTAACATGTTTATTAGTATTCGGTAGTTGTTTATAAATCTTAAGGGAAATATTTTTATGATTTAAAAATGGAATAGAAATGTGACAGACATTTTTCAAAAAATATTTGAAAAAATTCCTGTGGTATTGAAACAACATGTGCTGAGCATAAGGACATGATTTTATTTTTTTTTTATGTTTGGTTATCCAAATGCCCAAGTAAATAAACGGCATAAATAACAAAGAGACTATTTCTTTGTTCTCAAATTCCTTTATCTGATAATCTCAGGCAGTATAAATAACTAAGGATAGGTTTTATTATGTCACACTCTGCAGCAATATAGTATTTCTGGTTCTTTGGGACAGCAAGTCTCTCTCTGCAGTCCCCAGAACATTTTGGCTACCCCTATAAACTTATTACAGTGTATTTCTCTATTGTGGAGTTTTCTTACAGTGCCTATAAAATCCAAGCATCTGATACTAGAACATCTCATTTATGCAGCAAATTCCATCCCTCAGCACATGAATTTTTACATGCATATCTGCATGCACCCCAGGTAGTTTGTATTTGTCATGTATGTATCCCTGAAAATCAATATGCATGTTTTTATCAATTAATGACTTGCAATTAAAAAAATCTAAAAATAGAATAATCATCATTTTTGGAGATTTAAAAGACAAAAGACCAGTTTTGTCAGCTTGAAAATGAATGAAGAGCTTTTCCTCACAATGTTAATTAATTGCAGTTGACAAAAAGTAGGATCCTTCACTCCTCCTTTCATGTTGCTAATTCCATCCCTCCCTCTCTCTCTCTCGCTCTCTCCCCTCAATTAAACTTATGAGAGTATACCCTCCCCTTTTAGAAAGAAGCTTTTAGATTAATCATATTATCTTAAGGTTCCAAATCTCAATGCCTGCGTGACCTTTCTTCCGTTAGAATCCATTATCTTAAACTATCACAATAATCCTGGCTTTAGGGAGGGAGAGCGGGAAGCAGGAATCAAACCTAATAGATGGCAAATAAGATTAATCTATGATCTAAGTGCCGATTACACTTGGCCCTGCCCTTGAACACCCAGGTGTAACCTTGAAATTCACATCCGCTAAGACGCTGCAATTGGATTGTGGGTCCCCGAAGGGTTGGAAGGGGCAGATGGCCAAACTTTACCCGTTATTCCCCAGCGAGATGAGAGCTGTCTCAGCCTGCAGCTCTCTTACTTGTGGAATTTGGCAGCGGCACAGCCGAATGTTTGTTTTGGGATGTTTAGCATTTTTTCAGATAAAATAGTTATTTTCAGGTCCTTAATTTTTGTTTGTCAGAAGCAAGCAGCCAGGGAATGGGTGAACTTTTACCTGGACCTCACAAGAGGAGAAAGCTCTCTTTTCAAAATCTGATAACTCTGCAGAAGAAAACAGAGATATTTTCTTTCTTTATAGGCTGACCTATGGACCCTGCCAAAAAAAATGTTCCATGTGAGGTTGAGTTTGCAAGGCCCTTGTTTTCAGTCCCAAATACTCTGCGTTCTGAGAAAGGACATCTGTGATAAGATGGAAATTGGCACTGGTAACTCGTGTACTATGGGTGAAGCACACTCCAAAGAGGAAGACCCAGAGGTAATTTTTCATGAAAGAACTTTTTAAAGCCATTATTAAAACTAGCATAAATTTCTCCTGTTTCTGGCAGCTTCAGGAGGCAGGACAGGATTGACTTTGATACAGCAGCTCAGTAGTTTTTTTCTATTTATATGTTAGGCCAGATTCTCTGCTGGAGTAAAACAGGGAGAGTTTGCTGACTTGCTTGAACCTTGACAGAGAGATGTTGGCTAGAGGTGGCTGTGATGTTCAGCTGGAACAATCCACCCTTTATCATCTCCATTTGGGGGCAACAGTTGAGCCCCAGAGCAAAGGGGCAATATTTCTGTTCGTATCTGTGTTCACACAGCAATTCCCTTGTGGGACAATAATGCAAGAGAGAGGGGATTAGCAGGAATGTACACTGGAGAAGTCTAGTGGAAGGTTTCCTGACCGTGGTAGGGGGATTGGAACTACATGATCTTTAAAAATCCCTTCCAACCCAAACCATTCTATGATCCTGTGTCAACATGAGGCACATCTGGTGGGAGGCTGACTTTGAAGTGCCCTTCAGTAATCTCAGAATTAGAGGGGAGGGAAAGAAGAAACAGAGAGGGACAAAATTATGTGGATAACAGGTACCACACTGGTAGCCTTGCGGGGTCAGAAGTTGTCTGAGGGGTGAAATTGCCGCAGACCCCAACATCAAACCCTCCAGAGGGCTGGAAGCATCCCAACCTGCCAGGTTCTGCCCACCTCTGGGAGTCATACTTTAGGAGATATCCACAGGATGGGATTCCCTGCCTGGAATGCCATGGACAGAGGGCTATAGTTTCACTCCCTCTTCACTTTCTTTGCCAGCCTATGAGTTGTCTCCCACAGCTATTTTAAAAGCTTTGCTCAGCTCCTAGTGCTGCAGGGACAGTACATAAACAGCATGACAGAGAGTTTGTCACCAGCTCCCTTGCCTGGATACTGGTCTGGTGGGACCTGTGGATTCTATGTAGGTATGTAAATAAAACAGGAGATAACCTGACCTCACTTTTATTTAATTTAAAGAGAAATCGATGGGGAGGGGGAAGTTACAAAACGGACTGGTCAAGTGGGCTTTGATCAAAAAGTAAATCTGCTCACGCAAGTATTGATCAGCAACATCATTTCTTTCTCAATTCTCTTTGTGAGTCCATGAATGCAGCATTAAAGGTGACTGTGGTCCCAGAATTGTGATATTTTAGAAGTTTTGTAGTGTCACGAGATGCTGGAATATCAGTCTACCCAGTTCAATGATCATTATAAATATGAGGCTGTTATTATATTTCTACAAATTCTACAAAATTCCTCATAGGGATTTTAATTTTATATCTCTTAATGATGCTCTACGACTAGCTCCCAGCTTCAACTTGTGCTCCCCTAAACCTGGAGAAAATGAAGAGCTGGATACATCCATAAGCTGATATTTGGGGTACTCTGGGACATGGGGTAGAAGGCAGAACTTGCGGCACATTTGAGGATGATGATGGTGATCCAGGGGGACGCTCAGGAGATGTGGTGACACCCAGAGCCAAACACAGCATGCAAACTCTGTGTCTTCCATCCAGAGAGGGTTAACTCTCACTTGCAGCAGGCAGCCTCATGCCATTAAGTCAGGGAGAGTAATGAAATTTCATTTAATTTGTCAGGAAGAAAGTGCTAATGTTAAAAGGCATTTAATAAAAAGGGGGAGATTCTTTGAAAGGAAGCCTTTAAGTAATTACTTCAAGTGTCTTAGGCCTACTCACCAGAATATTTACATTAGTGTCTCCCAGCGCCAAAGTGTAATTAAATTAGTGCAGCATTTACATTCCATCCTGGTTTTTTTCAGAAGTGTGATTTTATTAACAATTCTCAAAAAAAAAGAAAAGCAAGCCTTGATCTAATCAAATCAGGTGTTAGTATTATTTTAACGTTCTCACTGAGAAAACTACTTAGTAAAAGGCTTGGGAGAGATGGGAAGTGGGGAGAAAGAAAACTTGAGTTTCTGCCTTGGGACTTCTGTGGAAAACTGGCCAACACTTTATAGATGGCAAAGATCTCCTGGTAGATCCTGTAGTGTGAGTCTGACTGTCTGCACAAACTACAGAGGTGTCCATAAGAGAAGAGAGGGGTTGGAGAGGCAACAGAGATGACATAGAAGGGAAGAAGCAAGACAGACCTGGAGAGGATTCAATATCAGACAACAATAAAGTGCTGCAAAATGCTAAAAAAATATGTTTTCCATATTTTCCACTAAAAAGTTGTCTTTTCTGGAAAATGTGTGTGTAATGATCTTCTAGGGGAGGACAACTCTTGTACCTTTAACTAAAGGGAATACATTCTATTTTCCTTAGCTTCATTATAGATGCTGTGCTTTAAAGGCAAACTTAAGGAAAGACAACAGAAATTCACTACAGGTAAAACACATCTGAGAAAAATTTTTTTGGAACAGAAATGGCTCAGGTTGTTGTACACAGTCACAGAATTGCCGCTGTGCCAGCACCAGAGAGCACAGGAACTGCACATCAAGGAAGAAAAGACTATGGATTTTTTTTTTTTCTAAGAAAACTAAACTAAACAGCTAAGCTGTCATTTTGCAAATGTTGAAATGTTTTGGTGAAAGATACATAATTACATTTAAAAATTACCTCAGGAGGTAGTTCACCCTTACATGTTACTTTGGTCAAAATGAGAAAAAGGCATTTCCATCATAGAGGAATAAATATCTTCTTGTTAAACTTCTGGGATGATATGGGGGACACAAATTCAAAAAGAAGCTAAGCAAAACAGTTTCAGATATGACTCTGTTTCTTTATTATCTAGAGAGAGGATTCTTGGCTAGTTTTATTTCATGTGAAACTTTCCTAGCTGGAAATGTATTTTGAGTGACAATGAAAACAAATAAACTGGAATATTTTGCAGAGTTGCATCGAAACACTGCCTATGGCTATATAAAACTGAAACCACTGCAACTGCTGCACAGCTTTCACCTGGGACATAGGAGCCCCAGATTCACATTTCTGCTGTGTCTATTTATTAGTGGGAACTTCATCCAGCATCTCTATCAAAATATATAAAGTAAGTGCCTAAAAAGGGCACATTTATGTGTCCTTAGCTTGTATTCACATAGTCCTGTATCTTGCAAATGATCTGGGAGTATGACGTGGCTCCTAATTTGCTTGGTGAAGTATCAATTTTTAAAGAATTGAAGTATGAATGGTCACCAGTACAGAGGGTCCCAGTGTCCTTCAGTAGCTATTGATTTTCACCACATCCCGTTTGCCTCTAAGTGACTCAGAGATGCTCTAGAAGGAACAGATTAACATGCACAGCGATGATAAACTGTGTCCACCCAGTGTCTAAAGATTTCTGAAAACAAGAAAGAAAACCTTTGTGGCTGAGAAAAGTCTCCTGCTTTTGCCACTGCCTCTCTAAGCATCTATGGTGGGGGTTGCCTGGGATTTGGTGCTAAATCAAAGGATTTTGCAAGATAGCAATAGCTGAACCATCACTAGGGGAAGAGCACATGTGTAACTCCATCCTAGGCACAATGGTTTCCTCTTCCTGTGGTACAGCGTATACAAAGGCAAACTAAACACTCAGAGATCCTAGAAAAACATCTGAGCTAGGGGAAACTGTCCAGCATGTCAATGAAATGTTGAGGGGCTAACACTTTCAGAAGGAAAAGAGGAAAGAACTGTAAAAGCAATGCACTCTGCTTCTTCCTGCCAGGGTTGTGCTGTTATTTGCAACTTTCTAAGTTCTCTTGTATGTATCTGCCTGACTCAGAGTGGCTTTTTTATTTTTTCCTGTGCTCCACAGACTTCACACCCTTTGAAGAGTGACTGACTAAAGGCTGTATTTGGAGTTGCTGTTTGAGTAATGACAAAAGTTTTAGTCTCCCAGAGAGGCCCTGATATGGGCAAAGTCCAGGTGGGACAGCCTGAATGGTGCTGCCATGGCCAGGGATGGATCTGGATGGGTTGAACTGGCTGTTTCATCAATAGCCAGGATGTTTAATAATAGCATGGTTAAGAGGAAGGAAAGGAATTGAAAAGCCTGTGTGCATAAAGAGGGCATTGGTCATGGAGATGTGGAATCTCTAAGGCTTCTCCATGTGTCCCAACGGGTCTCTCTCAATTTAATTTGAGGGCAATCAACCACCCCTAAACTGATGTTATTGTTCTTACCTGAAAGAATACCAACCCCACTCCCACCTCTCACAACTATTTTCAAAATAATTTAGAGCTTGGCAACACATGTTTTATTTTACTGTAGGTTTGGCTTTTCAGGTATTGGGTTTTTGAGTATGGAGTTTTATTTGTGGACCAGAAGACAAAACACGCTGGGATTGCCATCGCCAACTCATGGTGTGCCTGCACTGCTCATCAGATCTGGCATCATCAACCACTGAACAATCAAAGAGTGCTGAATCTTGTGTCTGTTTACACGAGGTTCAAACCAAGTAGCCAGTGCTTTTGGAAGGTACAAGCACCTCATGCTGCAGCCATTCCAAACACACATTTTTAAGGGAGATGAAGTTCAGGAGGAGCAGCACTCTGTTCTTGATTAGGGCAAAAATAAATCAATCCTGCAAAAGGGCTCTACAATCTGGAGAAAATGGAACTTGCTGAATGCTGAAAACTTTTGAAAAGCCGCACTTTTCCTCTAGTGCCTGAGCAGGAACTAATCTCTTTCAGAGATCTGGTCCTGCCTCTTAAAACCACTTTTTTTTTATGGTAGAACAGCTGTTGTTGCTTCTGTTGTGATGATCTGGGTGAAAAGTTTGGTAACAGAGAGGAGGCTTTAAAAAAAGCAAAAGACAAAAAAACTTTAAAAAAATTCCTTCCCAGACTCACCCACTTAAAAGAAAAAACCCCTTTTGCTCTGGCCTTTCAGAGACATTAAACTTCTAGAGCTTTTTAATGCAATTAAAACAAATGCTGGCATTATTTATAGTTAAATTACTGGCAAGAAAAACAACTAATGAACAAACCCCACGTTTGTACCATTTAAAAAAAGAAAAAAGAAAGAAAATCCTAAAGGGAATGATTTGTAAGGATGTGGTTAAACCTATTTATACCCTGGGTTCTATTTGTTTTACAGCCAGCGGTGCACGAACAACATGAAAGGTTATCTTTGACAAGGTTTTAGCTATTATTTTCTTCCAGTGAAATGGTATTTCTTGAGAAAAAAAGGTCTTCAGAACAAAATAACAATAAATCCTGATTTAGATACATAAAGCTGCCATCGATATCACATAATATCAGTGTTCTTTCTCACTCGATACAGGCGTTTTTAAGATAAATGGTAAAACTGAACTGGAAATCCATCTGGCCAGCTGCCTGATCTAATGAATAACCCCACTTTGGCTCCTGCAATGTAAGCAGAAAGAGTTCTCTCCCGGCCGCTTTCGTCTGTCATGAATCTACAAGACAGCCGACATAATATCTGGGCGACAACAGCGTGCTAACAGTGCAGTGACTTCCATTTTCTTTGCTTTCTATTGATTTTCACTTAATAACTGGCGAAATACTAAACGTCCGCCCTGAGTACCTAATAAATCCTGCCTGAGCTTTTTATTGAGGAGAATTTAATAAAAACAACCATTGCGGCTGAGGGATTTTTCTTCTGGACAGAACATGGTGAGGGGTGGGTGGTGTTCATGGGGATGGAGGGAGAGACATATGAATTTTCTAATTTTTTTTTTTTTTTTTAAATATCTCCCCCCTCCTTCTCCTTGCTGCCCTCTTGAGGACCCAGCATCATTTCTTCCAAGAGGACCCGGTTACTTTGCCTCATGTTTGTTTTCTCCTTGAACAGAAATGGCCACTGCACGCATGTACTGCCATTAGATGGGGAAAGAAGGACGTTTGCAGAAGGAAGGCACTTCCATCACGTCCATCCTACGCACCCACACTGACTTCTTCAATCTGATTTCAATTCTATTAATTGTTATGAAGGCTCCCTAATTGCCAAGTGCGGGGGCTGTCAGAATCCTACAGTAACACGCTTTTTATTGTCCCATTTTACAGCTATTTTATGTTTGACACTTGACACGCAGGCGTGAAGATCCCCTGTCAGATTGGTTGGCTACTGTAACAAAATGGCATTTTTAAGTTATACGAAGTGTTAAATCTGCATCCAGTTAGAAACAAAACAAAACAAAACCCGGTGGTTTATAAGTTGACAATTAATCCTAATTGTTAGCTTGGGAAAAAAATCCACTGGAAAAACAAAGTAGAAGGCCAAACCCCTTCTTTCTCCAGCTGTCCAGCAAGTGTGTATGTGTGTATTTATATGTTAATACATATGTTATGTACAGTTTTCCTCACTGAAGATGAATCAGGAGAGACTGGAACACCATTCCTAAGCACAGTGTATTATTTTCCCCTGCATAACCTCACGGAACAGCTCTCTTTCTTTGCCAATAAACTCAACAGAGTTCCTATTATACAAAGCTGCTCTTTTAGAGCATTTGACAGTTTTTATTTTAATTGACACAGAGGCAGTTTCAAAGTCATTGGGTTTAATGAACAATCATCTTAGCATTTGCCTGCTCAAATCCTCTTATTCCCAGCAGTTCACAATAAAGTTTATTCTAACGGTTGAAATTAAAAAAGGAGAGAGAGGCAAGTAGAAATGTTGAGGAGCTTATATAAAAATCTGCGAATCTCAAGTTTTGTGCAGTGCTGTTATGAAAACTACTCAGCCATGCAAAGCAATAAGAGGTTTAATTACTCATTGGTAGTCCCTCTGCTGCTCCTGATGTGGCGTGTGGTGTTGCAGAGGCCTGGGAGAGATAATTGAGGCATATGGGTGGAGTACAGCGCTGCTCTGGCAGCTCATCTGCTTTTTTCTCTCATTTTTGTGTGGCTCATTTCTCCTGAGGCAGAAGGCTCAACAGTTCAGCATGGAGAAGGATCCAGTAGATGACCACAATTTGAAGCACATGAGGACCTTGCAAGGGAAGAGGACAAGCTTCTGGTGGTTTGGCAAATCCATGCTGGCTTGATGCAAGAGTCAGTGTGAGAAATCTCTGAACCACTGAAAAAAAAGATCTGTTTTCAGGTTTGGTTAATTTATCCAATCTAGGCATTACTGGGCTCATGTGGCCGAGGACTTAATGGGTCATAATAGGTATAACATCAGTGACAGCCATGGCCTCTCCCTTCTGCAGGGTAAAGGCAAAGACAGGATTACTGAACCTGAACACAACCTGGATCCTTAAAACCACGTGGAGGGAATATCCAAGCCCAGAAATTATTAAATGTATTTGTTGTTTAAGGGCAGACTAATTGTCCATTTTAGGGCAGACTAATTCATGGAACACCTCCATCGTACAACTTCATGTGGCAACTCTGTGAGAATGAGCATTAAAAGTTTCTCCTCTGGTTTATTAATATATGTTAATGACATTCAGCAGCTGGAAGTAAAATCGATGTTCCAGCAGGGTGTGATCAAATTGTTCTTCATAGCTGACCAGCCAGTAATTTGTGTACAACCTGTCATTACAGCTTGGAATCCTCTTTCCTAAACTAAAATATTTTTGCAGTTTTCACCAAATGGATAAAACAAGAAGAAATTTTATCACTATCTAAATGGAGTAATAGAGTGACAGGACATATTTGCATTCTGAATAGATTAGCTGGTCTTTTAAATATTTATTTGTGTCTATTTTCAAAGTCCCTGATCCTCTGAAATTTTCCAAACACTTCTGATTTGACAGACTGGGAAATCTGTCTGCAGCTCCAATTATACTTGAAAAGATACATATAAATGATTTGACAAGTTAAAAATTAGCAGCAAGTTCTATACCTAGCACGATTTGGCGAGCAGAAGTTAATAATTCATGATACTTCACTGTAAAGTTCATGTAAATGCTGTATGTGTGGGATCCTTTAATTGGTAAGCATAAAGGTGTATTGCCATTCACCTAATGTATTCTATTGCTCAACAAAAGGTTGTTGTAGTGAGCCCTGATTGTGACAAATGATTTACTATTAGGAACATTCTGTAATTATTGTTCAGTGGTACCACAGACCGATACATCATTAACATGATAGACGACCTTTTATATCAGCAAAAATAACTAAATTAATAAAAATGGCTTCATTCCAAACCCTGTCAGAAAGCCAATACTCGAAACAATCAAGTATCAGTGATACCTGAAAAGACCAGAGTTATATTTTTGTTAAGCAAATCTTATTGTTTGTGTAATAACATTGACGTGCTGTAGAATAGAGGGTCGGATTTTCAGCTGCTGTGAATCAATGATCTAATTAATTCTATTTATGTGGAGACACACCACTCCACATCTGTCAAGGGTATGATATGTAGGATTTTATTGTACTGCTAAAAGCACGACTGTAAATGAAGTGACAGAAAACTTTTCTTTTTCCTCCTCAAGAATCCTGGGAAGCAATGCATGTGTGCTCTGACATGCTGGTTCTTCAGATGCTGCTCCCAATTCCATCCACAAAAAGCCAGTGTGACTCTCCTGAACGAAATGCTTCATCTAAATTTATATCTCCATCATTTAAGTTTGGAGAGGACAGAATCCCATTTTTTAACCTTTGAAGTAAAGAATTTTGAAAACTACCTGAAGAATAATTTTTCTACCCTAGATCATGAATTCTTTATCTACTATCCATATTCAGTTTGGTTTTTTTTTCCCAAATGTGTTTTAAAAGAGTGCAGTTTCTGATTGAAAATATTGAGGCACCGGTTCTGGAGATATTGTTGCTTTGCAGAATACAGATAACTTGGGGGTGATGCTGTTTCCTGTTGCCACTTAAATTCCTATCAATTGCAGATAATTTTAATGTAGAAGATAAGTGTCTTTTGGGAAACAGTGTGGGTCCTATCTCCCTGAGCCCACTAAGCAGCCAGAAGGAAGTAACAAACATGGGTACTGCTGCTTGGGGAAAGGTTGGAGGGCGTGGTACAGAGCACTTCCACTCAGGAATTTCTTTTGTGTCTTCATTTCTAACTTCTATCATTCTCTCTCTACTTTCAGGATGCAGCAGCCTCCTAGAAAGGAGGAAAAGCCATGTTGAAACTTCTGCTGGAGAAATCTCTACAGAAAGCCATCACCATGGCTGAATGTACCACTCTGGACTATTCCTCTATGGTATTTTTTGTTTTATTTGGACCCCTCCTATCTCCACCCTCTCACTTAATCTCCTCTTCCTCCTTTTTTCATTCCACCAAGCTTTTCATTCCCAAGGTAACCCGTAAAAAAAAAAAAAAAAAGAGATATAATGAACTCATTTGGTCACTTGTCAAAGTCTCAGTGTCATATCTCTCTCTTTCTTTTTTCCCTGATTTTGTTCAAGTTCCTTCATCAGGGACTGTTCTGTGTATACATGTCCATGCAGACACCACAATGATAAACAGGGCAAAGAAATGCAGTAGCTGGATCACAAAATGTTGCAGGATACCTGACTTGGTTTGCCACACCATAATGAAGTCTCCAGGTGTTATTCCAGTGACACATTCCGAAGGAAGAACAAAAACCCAATTAATGTACAGGACATTGTCCTCTAATAGGCAAGGAACAAGATTTTGGGCCTTCACTCCTTCAGCAGCTGTGTTACTACTCTGTAACCTTCAGCAAATCCCTTTATTGCATCTCTGTAAAATATTGGTAATGAATTTACGTTTTGTAAAGTGCTGGGAGATCCACAGATGAAAAGCACTATATAAGCTAAGTGTTATTAATGTGATTCACTCAGTGAAATGAAATCTCTGTTGAGCAAAATACTGTTCTGTAAAATTTGTATTTAAAGTTACATATTTTACAGCACCAAGAGAATGGAGGTTGTGTCACTTTTTCCAACATATAAACTATATTTAGCAATTTATTCCTTGGCTTCTCTCTAAGTAAAAGAAAACAGCTTGATGTTTAAAAATAACATTTTGTAGGCTTGACGTTCATAATTTGGACTGAAATACTTTTTAAACAATTATTTAAAAAGAATGAAAAATCTCTTTCTGCTCATACAGAATAAATTTTAATTCTTGCATGGGCCATATGTGTGAAGGTTAGCCATTTATCTTGAATACTTATTTCAATTTCATACAAGCATTGCTATAGAAAAATGTTTCTAATGTCATTTTCTTTTAATGCATAACTTGCCTGTTACTCTTGCAGCCTGTTAAACAGTGGGGCAGTGTTTGGCGCTGGACAGCTCAGTTTTGTAGCAAAACCTCTTTTACTGCTGAGATGGGCTAAGGTGCAAAAGGTTATACAAATCACATAAATGTAAGAAAGTATATTTGACTCTTAAAAACCTTTTGATTTTATTAACTGATATTACCTAAAACATCTTCAAGGAAATTGCTTCAAACATCTGAGTTTTAACCCAATGTTATTTTTTTTTTTAAGAAAGAGAGCAGTAATTCCTGATCTTTTCCCGTAATTCATTTTTAAACATCTTTTTGTATAAAAGGTTTTGGTTCACTGTGACTTCTGCCAGGAATACAACCCAGATTTTTTTATTTTGACTCAATTAATCAATTATCACTATTACTGGATTCTAGGGAAAGAAGGAAAACCTTTTACAGAGCTTTACCAGAGGATGTAACTACTCAAGAAGAGATGAACCTGGATTCCATCCTAGGTGAAATGTTGTTATGATTCTGATAAAATACCCAAAAATTTCTTTGTAAGGGCAGTGCAAAACATTATTCCCATTTGTTTATTTGACTCCAACTTGTCATCACCATACTAAGACACACCAGGATTAGACCCAAATGTATCCTTTTATGAGCAGGACTAAATGGACACTTCTAGCTCTGGCATCTAAATTGCAACTACAAGCTCCTATCACCTGATCTTTTTTGTTTAAGCTTCCCTCATAAGATATGAGTTATTATCTATAGAAATCTGTTTGGCCCACTATCATATTCAACTCTCCTTCGAGGAGCTTGAGGAAGCACTTGAGGAAGCACTTGAGGAAGCATTTACCCAGCTATTTTCTTCATTTATTATGCAAGATCCAGATCCTGGTGCATACAATGCCCTAACTTATTGTGGATATCTAGCCACCAGACATTAGCTTCTCAAAAATTCTGCAGGCTATAGTTAACCTGGAAAAGGACAGCTTTGAACTGGGAATAGAACCTCCAGAGAAATGTAAATGTAAACCCAACTGACTGAGGAGGTAACACAAATGTTTTGTAAAGAGAAGCACACAATAGCTCCTGGAGCCATGGCCCTGTTTATAGTAAAGACGTGAAGGTGCTACCTTGAACTTTTTTGTAGCAAAATCTGTAGCTGTTTTTAATTCTGATGTAATATAATATACTAAAATATAACATAGTATAAGGGAATTAGGCAGGTATCTGATTATGTCTAAACTCCAGCAAGCACAAGAAAGGGCAAGCCTTGTTACTTGTGCATTCCCTTGGAATGCTACGTGGAGATACTAAATAAATCTAATGAATGATTTTCATTGTTTGAATAGGTCCTTGTTTTCCAGACTTTAGACTCAAAGAGATATTCTTTGTCCAGTTCTTCTAGATCAAGGCTAGACTTCTTCCTAGCAGTCATCAGTGACTCTTTGAAATTGTTTTCAAAGCCAAATGTTGGCTGGAACTATTTTAGGCCCTGCCTTTGCTACCTTGGGCCATTCTGAAAGGAAGAAGTTTGCCCTTGAAAGAGAGTTAAACTGCTATGATTCACCGACTTGGAAGAATTGCAGGATGCTGATGCCTGAAGTGGCACCTCCCACTGGACCAGTGCAAGTTTCCTTCCTTCTTGTCTGACCAAGCCATTAAGAAGTTAGTTAATTCCCTGATGGTTTCTTCCAAGGAATATCCAAAAAGGAAATACCCAGCCCTGGAAAGGTAATTTACCTAGACAGGATTTGAAATGCAAGGTTCTTAGCTGAGGGAGAAAGTCCTATATCCCATCTGGCTGTGGGAATACAGCTTCACAAGCTTTTCATCCCTTGAGCTAACAACTGCAGACGTTCCACTGGGAGGTGTCCTATAAAATCCAAAGTGCTTGGAGATCCATATATTATCACATCCAGCCTATTGGAGCCAGAAATGTGGCCTACTGTTGTTCTCAGAGAAACAGTGGCAGAATAGCATCCTCAGTTTGAGAACAGTTAGAATCCTCATCTCTGGGTCATGTCTCCCAAACCGAAGCTATTTTGACTTGTTGGAGGCACAAGTGGGAGGAAATGCCAACTCTCTGTCCTTAGGGACTCACTGTAATTTGTTTCCTTTGTTCTTAAGGAGCAGATCCCCAGCTGGTGTGGAATGGTGTTTCAGATGAGCAACTCTTGTGAGAAACTAGTGCCCGTGTCTGATGCACTGGTGAAGCTACAAAAACCAGTCTCCAGGCCAAAATATATTGTGCTCTACCCAAACACAGCAATGCTATTTGAAATCCAAGGGGCTGGTAGGTTTGGGGAAAGCTCACACAATCTCTGCTTTTGGGGGTCAGAAATACCTTTGGAAGGACCTCTAGCTGGTTAAAATGTTTATCAGGGATTTTAATATTAATTCCTTCTATGTTTCCAAAGTCCAGTTTACTCCTGAGGAAAATGTGCTGGAAAGGAACTTGTAAGGGACTGGAGCAACTGCATGGAAATAGGTAAAAGTTACTTGGAAGTTCTGCATCAGTTTCTTAGAAGCAGGAACAGCCCCACTCATGCGTTTCTTGGCCTTCTTGGCATTTTTGAGAATAAAAATATTGGCTGTAGGAAGAAACAGCACTGGGAGTAACAGACTGGCCTGAGAGTACCAACACCTTATGCAAATGGAAAAGATTTTAGTAGATAACATGGTTTTGATCCTTAATCAAATGTGTTTTGGCCTGTAGGAGGACTGCATTTTAAAATAGTTTCCTCTTCCCACCACTTCTCTCCTTCCTCACCTTCTCTTCACTCAGCAGTCCACGGAAATATGCTGAAGGTATCTTTGCTGTAAAAAAACCCCACAAACAAACAAAAAAACCACCCCACTATGTCTCCATAATATCAGTGTATCGAAAAACCCTGACAACTGTGTGAACATATTTTCAACACCTGTTCAGTCCTTAGCCAGATGCCTCTTTATTTTAAGGATTGTGAATACCTACCTGCTTGCTTAATATATTTGGTTAAAATGTGCAAAAAGATGCAGCAGGAAGAATTAGTGACATTTCCTTGTCTCAATCCTGCTTTTGAGCCCTGAAAGTGAAACTTTGGGATCCGATGTACAAAATTCTTCCTTTTCTTTCTTGTTTGTGTAGCTCTCTCTAAGTTTCTGCCTTAGTTTACCCTTTATAAAAAGTGATTTTGGTTTGAACTTTATGCTGATCTGTTGATGTGCAATGGTGCTTTCTCCTACACTACAATTTTCTAGTAAAGAACTTCCCTTCTCCGTGATGGTCACACAGGGCAATATCTGCATGAAGATTTAACTGCATACCTGGGGAGAAAGGACAAATTCTTTCTTGGGCTGGCCACTGAAATTTTGTCCTTTACACCATTCTCCTGACTCAAATCTATTTTGCACATAAGGGTTTAAAGGACTTGGTTCCTTCCTTGACTGATATGGGTATATAAATGCATCAGAATTTTGTTAAGCCTGAAACACACTTTTCTCAGAACTTTAATTTTTGATGTTAAAGATATATCTGTCTCTCAGAGTGCAACAGGCCTCAGCCTTTCACAGCTCGAAGACATAGATGTCTGATTACTTAAGCTCTGTTTGAAATTAAATTCCAGCCTCAGGGGCATTTTGATAATAAATTCATTTAGGGAAGAAATTTCTTTCACAGACACAAACATCTTCTACAGACATGCTCTGTGCCAGTATATCCACTGAGAAAATTTTAGGGTACTTTCCCCCCATTTCTCCTTCTTGTATTCTTGTCTATGGTTTGACTACCTGATTCACCACTTCTTTTGGCAGGAACTACTGCCCTGCACTTGACTCAGCTTTATTGCCCTTCCAAGTTTTCCGCAAGCTAATCACGTCTACATCACTGCTCAAATCTGCCTTTAAAGATGCCACCAGCCTGCCAACACATCTGAGCTTCCTTTCCCCTCTTAATCCTGCCGTAGATTCATGGCAGAGTCACGTTGATGGCTGGTTGTCTGTTCTCCTCAGGTTCACTCATATTTTGGGGGAATAGAGAGAGGAATTAGCAGTCCGGCTGGAAGTGGGGCTCACAATGTTGATGCTGGCTGAATCCACATGCCACCACCCAAGCAGGCTCTGGGCATGTTGAGCTCAGGGAGGGGGACCAGGAGGGTGAGTGAGACCTTGTGTGTAGGTGGTGCAGTTGGGGTGAGGCCTAAACCCCAAGCTGATGCTTGGTATGTGTGGAAGGAGAGGGAATTTCCCAAACCATAGTGGTTTTGCTCCCTGGCAGAGGGGAAAGTAAACAGAATTTTAAAAATGAGGCTGAGAGAAGTGAACAGCTTTCTGCTGGCTTTGCTTTCCCCCAGGAATCATTTCTGATCCTGTATCTTTGTCCCTAAGAAATTTAGACCATATTTTCCTGTTGTTGAATTTCAGTCTTCATTTGATACCAGACTGCAGTGCCTTGTAAGAGTGACCAAAATGAATGTTGCGTTCCCAAGGACTTTACTGAGGTTGCTGTATCCAACACTTAGAAAAGCACTTTGAAGAGGGGACTCAGGATTATTATTCCCAGTTTATGGGTACAGTCTCATATTATCACAGACATCAAGATGAAGGATTGTCTTGCACACATTTCTTGTCCATAGTAAGCCAAGGAGGGAGGTGGAAATCTCAAGATAAAGAATATTCCAGTAAATGTGCAGATTGCTTCTAGCAAAAAGATAAACCCTTCATCTTCTGTGGTTTACCTCACCCTGATTTCTACCTTTTTTCCCACACTAACCCTGAGTAGGAAGAATGAAAAGAGAGAACATTGATGAAGGACTTGCAGGAGTTTTGCTTGTAGCCAAATTCTGCTATTGACCACATCCCTAGAAATCTTGTTTACAGGGACTGGATTTTAGGACCACATTTACATTCAATGATAATGATTTTCTTTTAGTCCAGCTGGGATAACTGCAAAGATAGTGCCCAACTGCAACTCTGTTGAAGAGTGAGTGAAAAATAAATTGCACTTCTCAGATGAGTGGAGCAGTGGGAAGGCAAAATGCTCAAGAAAAATCCACACTGTCAGAGCCACAACAAGGACTCTTGATTATCCAGGTTAAAATAACTCCTTGGCTATGCCTTGTATCCAATGTTATTATCACTGCCAAGTGAGGCACACCTTTTAAAAAAAAAAAAGGTAAAGCTTTTAAAAAAATAGCCTGGATCTTTAGATAGAATTGAATGTTCTGTGACTTTAAATGAAAGCTCCAGTGTTGTTGGGCAAATAAATTTAAACCACTTAACATGGCAGAGAAGGTCAGGCAAGCTTATTATAGTGATCATAGCGTTACAGCTATTGCGATTGACCGCTGCTCTTTGGAATCACCAATAATCAGAGGCCGCAAGCTGTGTTTGCAGAGAAAGGTCATCATTCATTTTTTTCGAAGCATTAATATCTTTTGTTTGTTTGGCTCAACATGAAACAGGAATCGATAGAGGTAATTCACAGAGCAATTAGCCCCTCATCTGTCAAACGGTGTCTGGGTGTATTTAACAAAAAGACCTTTGGAAAGGTTTAAAAAGGAAGAAAGTGCCTGTACAATCAACAATTTATATTTTCTACATGACACATTGTGTATGTATCTGTGAAGAGAAGGGACCTTGGGACTAAAAAAATATACATAAAACATGCTGTAAATCTGTACTCAGACTTTAAAAACCCACAGTGAGACAAACTGTTAACTGACTTGGAGAAGTTTTCCATGCTGTTCTTAGCGAAGATAAAAATTTTCTACCCGAGGCTCAGGGAAAAAGTTAGACAGCTGTTCAAAAACTTGTCAGATTAATTACATGAAGGGGAATGGAGCAGCATATAAAACATAGGAGGGCAGAGACAGAGGCAAAAGGTCTCTTGCTGCCCTGCTCCTACAGTTCAGGGCACTGTGAGTCCCTCTTCCCCCCGAGAGGTTTTTCTTTATGGGGACACTTAGGGGAGTTAAGGAAAATGGAGAAAAAGTGCAGAAATCAGAACATAAGTTATTGCTCTGTTACACTTACGAAATCTGGTGAACTTTCACATTTGAGAGACTGAACTGGGAGAGTAAAGCTACAGTAGATCAAGGGCACTTTATTTCTGAATAAAAGTGTCTACCAGGGGATTTCACATACATTAGGAGTTGGCTGCATAGTGCCTGTATTTGGAGGTAGAAGACTGGCAAGGAGCATATGGACTGTTAAAAAAGGGTGTATTTTAGACATATCATAAAAGGTTTGGAGGTCGTCCCAGAAGTTCAGATGCTTATTGCAGATAAAATTTGGCTATCTCAGCTGCTTAATAAGGCTCTGGATTTTATTAGATGAGTAATTGTAGGTTAAGCTTTCCTCTTTTTTTTTTTTTTTTTTTTGTCTCAATGCTGAAATTCTGTATCACATTAGAAAGTTTAGGGTTGGTAAAAATTAATATCTCTTTCAAAGTCCATGTTTTTGAGTTCCAGATAAAATAAATTGGAAAGTTCCACCAGAAAGCTTTCTGTACTTTCGCATTCTCATTGATTTTTATACCTTATTCTGCGATGTCATTTGAATTCAATTATTTGGGTTTTTATTAATCTTCAGGACTCAGAAGATGTTATGGATCTCACCCATTGATAACACGGGGAATTTTGCTTAATTGGAGCCTATGGAAGTTTGGATCTTGGATGCTATAGACTTGGGCAGATGCTCATTCAGATGATGGTCTCAGAACTTTCTTCTGACCCTCAGACCTATGCCATGGTCAAAAGCACCTGATGAAAAACCGCTGTTAATGCTTTAAAGACGCTTCTAGATTCCGTCTGTCTTCTTAGATCTAAGACTGATTGTTTCTCCATCAAGCTTTCAAGGATTTTGTTTGGGACTTTTTTTAAAACAGAAACACTGAAACTATTTGAAACTTTTTATTTCATGGGTGGTCATTTTAATTTACAGTAAACTGGTAAAATTTTCTTTGTGACTTCAGAAAGCTTATCACTGATTAGCAAGACTTTTATCATATTCTCTAAAATTGATATTAAAAATTCAAATGTTTATGTTCTAGAAAGAATATGCTTCTTCAATCTGAGGAAAATTTAGAGCTTTTTTTATACAAGATCTTAGTTACTTAATCTTCAAAATTCAACAAATATAGTGAATGAAATAAAACCATGACTGATTTTAGTTTTCCTATCCTGAACAGTTTCCTAATAGGTTGATATCCATGTCATATGTCTAGTACTGTAGCATTGATTCACAATTATTTGGGTAGTTTCATTTTTTTCTTTTTCTTTTAGATATTGATATAAACTCCCACTTCCAGTTCTGGGCTTCTGCTGAGAAAAGATATAGGAAAAACCTTTCCTTACTACATGCACACTTTTAAAGCTAAAGCATCCAAAAGACTATCAATTAAACAGTCAATGAGGCATTTTTGCTATTATTTCACTAATTCTTAACATTTTTTTATTTAGAGTGCTGTGCAGATTATTTGAGAAACTTCATAAACAACAGGTTTCAGATTCTAATCTGAGGGCAATCAGTGGTCTCTGAGGTTCTGGTAGGTTGTCTTCAAAGTCCTATTATCCTTGTGGTCAAAGTTCTATTATCTTTTCAGTGGTTTTTTCAATTAAACATTTGATTAACTATGCTTGGTGGTTCATGACGAATTTGGAGTGCTGACAATGCTCTGTTTGCCCCCAAAGTGTGAGAACCAGTGCTCTAGAAGAGGATTATATTCCTTTCTCTTTTGATAATGGTGAGTTAGATCCTTGCAGGCTCTTCTGTGAATTTTCTCTGATTTTATGAATCTATTCTTAGATTTAGCTAGATGGATAGGCTGCTGGGGACTGTGCTACTCTGTTATTGTCACTGAGGAAGGATAGTCCATCAGCAAAACACCTCTTAAATATCAGTCCTGGCTACCATCCAGAGAAAACCAAGACATGCTATTGAACAACACTTAGGACCAAATCTTTCTTCCTCCTCTGCCACCACTAAGCAAATTCGTTAAAGGTCTTGGCCTGTATTTAAAATAACATGGGCTTAAAGAACTTGCTAGTGTTTCATCTTAGAAGACATTAAGTGTTAGAGGAAAGGCCAAAAAAAATGTTGGCAGACTCCTCATTCAAGGAGTTCAAAGATGGTGTTGATACCTAAATGTCCAATCCATCCTTACACATCTGTTTGCCAGGCAACTTGTCTAAGGAGTTGGGCAGGGTTTTCAAAGCAGCAAATGGCAGCGAGATGCCTGACTACCATTTGTGCCTTTGAAAAATCTACCTTCTTGTCTAGAGTGACATTTCCCCGAAAATTTACCACCAGTAGTAAGAGTAAATGGTTTTGACAGTCCTTCAACAACTGCAAGCAATTAGAACCATCTAGATCTGCGCTGACTCTACATGCCACGGCATTTAAAATCCTGGCAGTCAGTTTGCTAGTACTCCCACTGGTGAGCACAATCTCTGACTGTATCTGTGAAACATTTCCAGGTAAGTCAGTTACGTATAATTGCCATTCCAAACAAAGTTTAAAAAAAAGGTGGAGACCTTTGTATCTTGCACAATAAAGGCAGAATATTATATAGAAAGTCAGCAAAAGCAAAAGAGAACCCCAAGAGAAAAAGACAAAGCTTATTTAGAGGATTTACAGTAGTATTTTTACACATTGCAGCAAGTCAGAACTGGAAATAAATGAGTTTAGGGCATGCTGTCATTCAAAAAAGGAACAAAGCACTAATTGCTGTTTGGCATCACGTTTTTGTTTATATTTATGGCTGCCTTTCTTAAAAGCCTGACTTCCTATTCATGTGCAGGTTTCCTTAAACAGTTTTAAACTAAACAATTAAACTTTCATTCATGGATATAATCTAATAGGAAGGAATTCTTCTGTCACTTTTTTTTTTCTCTTGATGAAAAAAATATTTCAAGTTAGCTTTACAAATCTTTCAGGGAAATAAAATCCCATAGGACAGCAACTCTCAAGATTAACCCACACTATGTCCCTACATGGGAGAAGGCAGCAGCTCCTTTTTGTGGTGACTTTGTCATCTGCATTTTCTTAGCTGAGAGCAACATTTCTTGGAAATGGAAAGGATATTTGTCTCTGTTTTGCAAAGGGGCAGGGTACACCTGTTCTTTATCTCAAGGATCCATCCAAGGGTAACTTGAAAACTCGCCTGGTTTTCCAGACTATTGGCAAATATTCAAGCTTAGCCTCAAGAAGAATCAGGTGTGTTCTTTAGAGGGTGTGTGCCTTTTCATACTGAACAAGCACAGCAGCTGGAAGTCAGTTTTCAGCCATGTGCTGGGCCACAGAGCATCCTGCACTTACAAGTGCTTTCTGTAATGACTCATAAAATATCCAAAACTTTAAAAATGTGAATGCTTTGTATTTGAGGATAGTAAATTTTGAAGGAAAGAGTTGATGAAGTGTAGACGTAGTAAAGGAGTTTGGCCTGGGCAACGCTGAAAACCCATAGCGGAAACGGAAAATAAACCAAATTCCAAGGCAGAGACATTTGTCACACTCCTCTTAGAAGTCCTATTAATAAGGACACAGTTGAAGCTGAAATATTTCTACAAATCATTTTCAGCTTGGAAATAGCATATTTTACTGGAACATTTCTAGTTAGCCTTGTTGTTGACATCAGGCCAAGTGCTGAAATCCCTTTTTTCAGGTAGAAAAAGCAACAAAATATGCAATAGCTTCTACAGTGAACTCAGTAGGCATCAGATGGAGAGATGCACCCAGAACAAAGCTCAGGTCTGGATCAGGAAAAAGTCATGCTTCCTTAATGGTGCCATGTCACATATGGAAGTGCTTATGCAGATTGCTCTCAGCACCTTCATAGTGATTTAAAGAGGATAGGCCTCTTATTTATCCAGATCCAATCTGGAGCTGGGTATTGATGAATTTTTAAGGGCCCTCTTCTAATGAGCTTTGGGCCACAGTCAAATCTGTGCAATTTGAAGGCATTGTCAGAAAGAGGCCTGTAAACCTCTTTGGATTGGATGTTCAAAAGTACCTAAGTGAAACACACACTTTTTCAGAGATTTGTGAGTACCTTTAAAAATCCCATTCTTGGAAATCTGGATTTCAGAAAACATTAGGCTTACATGAAGAACAAAATTTTTATTACAATAAAAATTGCAAAATGAGGGCCTGTCCATTCTTCTTTTCCTTTGAATGCCAGCACATTCCCTCAAGCCAGGACAGGATCCAGGGTTCCTGGGTTTCTTTTTTGCTGTGTCTGGTTGAATGTAATGAGAATGTGTTTTGTTTTGGGGTTTTTTTTGTTTTTTTTGAAGTAAAGACCTGCTAAGAGAAAGCTGCTCATTCACCTACAGTTAACAGAGTTGTGCTTAAGAATCTGTCACGCTGCTGTCACTCTTCTCATCTATATTATTAACTCCTTGTATCTCATGGATGGGCCCTGGTTATGTCATTTCAGTTAATTCATCTTCTCAGGTAACCTCATGGGATTCTAGTGCTCAAATTTTACTAAAGAACGGCCTGAATGTCACATTTGTGAGCAGAACTGGATTTTCAGTTCTCCCAAAACTGTCATTAAATGTTTTTTTGGCTCCATCTCAATCTCTGTCAGACTCTTGGTTGTACATGGACTTGTTTATGACTGCTGGAATCTACACAGAAATGTCTTTTGACACTCCTCCATGTACACACACTCTCAAAACCTTCCCAAGCCAGCTCCTTCTCCTGCAGATATATCATATTTACTTTGATATTTGATCCATGTGTTCCCAGTAGGAATCTTGTGGCAAATTGTTCTTTCTCAGCATTGACAAATGCCTCAAAGTGAAAACATACTTTGAGTAGGGAAGGAAAGCTACTCATAAGTTCAACGAAAGCAAAATTAGGGACCTGCTAATAAAATTAGATTTTCTCGACACTTTTAGTCAATGCAAAAATAATTGTGGGAATATAAAAGGGTTTTTATGGTCAATTACTCTTGTCTTAGTAGTATCTATAATCATAACCGCCTCTGAATAGGTAATAATCCTCAGTAAGGAGAAGGGAAACTTCCCTGCAGGACCATAAGGAAGGTATAACGTTATCACATGCATGCATAAAATATATTAATATTGAGATGGTGCCAGTGCTAAGGTCAGATGGTTAGACATCTTTTCTTCCCCAGAAAATATACTATTCCACCTTATTTGACTGCTGACATCCAACTGATCTGCATTATTGCTCTTTGGCAAGTGTATGGCTACCCAAATATTTCAGATAATAGGTATTACAGTATTAGGTAAAAGCTTCCTTGAAATCTCAAGCAATATCAAAGATGTATAAACTGTAGAATAGGAAGGATGAAAATGACACTGGAAAGCTTCGAATGAGATGTCATTTTCCATTTAGAAAGACACCTGAAAAAGTTAAGACAAAAAGGGAAAATGGTATCCTGTCATTTTTTCAGCAAATGCCCTTAAAGGCTTACAACTGACCTCTTAGCAGAAATGAGTTTTGCTTGGGATTCAAACACTGTTTGTTATCTGGGAAAGAGATGATGAGGGAAAAGCAACAGAAAATTCTGGTGAATTATGCATACTTGAAGGTAAAATGCTTCCCATCAGCAGTGCAGTGAGAACATACTGTGCGTGTCAGCTGGATGTTGAGACCTTTGTGTTCTTCACAGGGTCCTTCACCAAGTGAGGAGTACGAAGAACTTTTCTAGGGAAAATCCTGTTGGAATCTCAATTGAGTGACATCACTATCCCACACATCATGCCTGGGAAATCCAGATTACTCCTTGTAATGAAAGGGGAAAGGGAAGTGTGTTCTGTAAATAGGGAGCTTGAACCCAGATTCTCTGGCTGCCACCCAGATGTCTCTCAGTACAAATGGGCTCATCTGATCTTTCCAGTCAATTTTATTCTGGAAAGTAGCCAGTGGGCCTAGTTCATGACCCAGTGATGTCATTATAATTCATTTTCGCTCACCACCAAGCCTTCTGAACTTTCCATTTTACAATGGGTCTTTTTAATAAAGAAGGCAGTCATGAATAGAATTCATAAGCACTCCTAATGATTTATAATCTCTTTTTTTTTATCTTTAAAATGGACAGTCCTGCCTTCTCTGTCAAAACTGCTTAGGGAGGTTTATTTCCTCAGTCATAAAACACAGTATAGATTTTATAGGTAAAACGAATGCTATTGCCACCTATTTAAAAAGGGGAGCTCTTGTGAATATAAAAAGACCTCTTCTGTTTCAGCAGCATAAAGTTACTGCAATAAAGAGGTAGTTAGTGTATTGATGGGTCTCTGCTTATGGCAAATGTGTGGGGGCTTTTCTTGGAATGGTTGGAACACTTCACCGTCCCGTTGGTGAGGCATTGCTGCTCACGCAGCAGAGTCTGTGTGCTCTGAAGAAGACCTGAACAGCTGTGGCGTGTACAACCTGCAGCCTGTACCTGAACAAACAAGACGTTGCTGAACTTGGCTCCGGCGCCCTCCTGAAGCCTTGCCTCATTGAACTTGTTTAACCCTCCTAGCTAAAATAAACTTTCCTGAGATTACTTCACTTATCCTCGGCATGGATCTTTTCACCCCTGGGTTGTAGGAGCTGAGTGGATGATCAATGCATTTGCAGCCTGCACTGTAATTTAACTTGCTGTGTCTGACAGGAGATGTGGAATTGCTAAAGAGAGGCTTTACTTGTAATCTTCTTATCATCTTATCCTGGAGTGTTTGTGATGGGGGAGGCCTTTCCAGCAGAGACTCGGAGTTGAGGGTTAATGCTGAGAAAGAGAAATTGCCCTATGGTACGTCTGTGTCGGTGACCTGATAAAACATGCTCAGGACAGCTCATGAACTCTAGCCTCTAACTGCACACTGGCTCAGGCTTTCCTGCTCTCACATCACTTGCCTTCCTTTCCTAAGCTCATTAGGAAAAGTCGCTGGCTGTAAATATGATGATGGGAAAAAAGCAAATCTTTCCTCCCCTTGTCTCTTTCTTCTCTTTCATTGCCGATGCTATTTCAGATCTTCTTGGCTGAACAATAATTAGCACAAGTCTTGTGTGATTAATGGAAATGAAATGAATGGCTCAGTCGTCCTAAGAACTGGAAGGAGGCAAGGAACAGTGGCACAAGAGGAAAAGGTGCAGGAAGGCAGGAACTAAGAAATCCTGGAAAGAGGTCTTGAGTTAGGAAATGGAAGGAATGGAAACAAGGACTAAAGAGAACAGAAGGAGTGAAAAGAGGAGCTGGAGTTGAGAAGAACCTGGAGATGATAAAAGAGAAGCAATACCCATGGGAAACTGAGAAATGTGAAAAAATTCAGGCATCTGGGTAAAAGTCAAGAGTTTTTGGCTTCCAGCTGGTGCTGTGCAATGGATTTGTGGCATGGGATTAGCTAAATGGCTTCTTTGAGTAGTAAGGAAAATGAAGGGAATGATCCTGCCAAGCTCCCATTACCATCTGTGAAAATCTTTTTGCTTTCTTTACTAGGATCTGGATGAAGCTCTAGGAGAAGGGATGTAAGAGTGGCCAAAAGGAGAAACTGGAGAGATAGCTAGTTAAAGTGGAAAAGTAAGGAGGAGTGGGATTTTTGGATTAATCAAGAAGCTAATAGGTAGCAGTGACAAGCCATGAAAACCAGTTTTTTTAACATAACATCATGCAGACATAAGTGAAGTGTCTTAAAACTTTCACATGCAGTTGTACTGTAAAGTTGATAATCCTACGGAAGCACATGGAATTAATTAAAACTGCTTTAAAGGGCTATTAAGGGGAATTCCAACTTCTTTACTGTCTGAGTGCTGTTTCACACAGTTGTTATTGATTAGACTTGAGTTGTAAAGTGGTTTGTAAGAATTAGGGAAGGGCAAATGGTTTAGAAATATACACGGTGGGTGTTCAGACTGGAGCAGACCAAACCCAAATAGTTATGGCTACCGTATTATTAGATACTCCTCTCATTTGAGAAGAAATGAGGGAAAACTTCCCCAGGGTGAAGAGTTTTTCAATAAGTCTTTTCCCACATCTGAGAAATTTTGGTAGGAGAGGGTAGTCATATCTCAAGCCTGGAGAGCTTTGCTGGCTCTGAGCTACATTTCTGTATGTGGCCCATCAAACCATAGGTGCCTGTGATAGGAAATGTACTCCTAGGTGAGCCTACTTCTGATCCTAGTCTTAGTCTCATTTTATTAGTACCAGATTTGATGTAGCCTTCACTCACAGTCGGCAGTGTGATGAGATCTTTAAGAAGGGGTTCCACATCCAAGTGGAGATGAGGGAATAAAATTCCAAGATAAATATGTAGCTGCTTCTACTTGTATTTTTATATTCAAAAACCACAATCATTAAAATGCAATAAAATTAAATAAAATATTAATAAGACTTTTGATGTGTCGCCTCTGCCCCCAACTTGCCTTGTGCAGATCGAGGCATTCTCTTCCCTGTGCTTTTTTCTCAAGTTGAGATGCTGAAATACCTTCTCCAAGTCTAAAGAAAGCAGTTGTGACTAACAAGTGTCATCACTTTCCTAACATAAATAAATTAACTGATTGTACTAGATACTTTTTTCCCTCTTTCCTACACCAGCAACATGTGATTGTACAAGGGATCTTTTGGGTCAAGTCCAACTCACAGCCACTACAGACAACATTCATTAATAATAAAAAATTCATGGAATTATCAGGTTTGGTTTTGTTTTGGTTTGGATTTTTTTGTAGCTGATTTAGTAGTTTTCTCCTCTATTCCCTTACTGGAAATCTGTTCCAAGAAATTTCCTATAATTTCCAGCCTAAGGGTAGACAAGGTTACTCTACAGGCTTTTGTTCTGGGTCAGTGTTGTCTCTTTGGTTATACAACTCTCTGTGCTCACATTACTTTCTTTTTGGTGCTTTTATAGAGTGATTATACCCCTTCTCAGGCAGGATTTTTCTGGATTAAACATCCTATATTCCCTTTGTCCTTCTGGAAGATGATATCTCTAGCAGGATTTGAAGTAAATAAAAAAGAGATGTCCCAACACAACATCTTAAGTCCCTTGCAGTGGGTGTAAATGTGCTGTCTCGAGGAAGCAGCCAGCCTGCTTTCCAGCCTCCGAAAATACAGAACAGATACACAGGTTGTTTTATGGGGAGACATTTTGTAATCAAGCTTGGGTGGAGCCCAGCTTTGAACTTCATCTTTAACTCTGGTACAGCGAGTTATACACAAATATAAAAGCTGAGGCAGAGGAATGGAGAAGCTGACCTGCTTATGACTTTAGGGAAGAAGTAAATTTGGAGTAGTGGGAAATACTGCGATCTGTCAGTCTGATTACAGCCCACACTTCTCTGTGCATTTCAGTCATTGCTATCGGCTCCAATCCGTCTTGTATCATGACCCCAACCTTGTTATCTCTCAAGGTCTTGAGTCTCAGGGTACTCAGAGAACTTTTCTCTTTCTGGCTTCCCATGACAAGAGCTGTTCTTTTCTTCCCCCTCATCCATCATATTTCACAGAAGATCCTTAAATACATCTAGAGTTTGCAAAGCTACCAGTTTTTTGCTTTACAAGTATTTATGTTGCAAACAAAAAAACCTGATGCTAAAATCTCACCATTCCTGTTGGCGAAAACTGAAATAATTGCTCAGAGGAAGAAACTGTGAATTTTCACAGTTTTATTCTGGGACTGAATTTTGGCCATTTTTGCAGTATATATGTTTTCTGTGTGTGTGCCTGCATTCAGAAGGCCTGGAGGAAACACACCTCTTATTTAGCAGAAGGTCATGAAAAAGATTTGGAAAAACCAACCAAAACCATTTCCATTTTCATAAATCTGATTATTTTGCCCTTTGCTGCCTTGTTGGGAAAAGCACAAAACTTGAAAGCTCGGCTCTGTGGACTCTGGGTGTGGGAGTTAGAGTCTAATCACTGCCTTTGACATCACCACCAGCAGAATTCTCTATTCATCAAATAAGATCATAGTTACTATTTCCTTGTAAGAGTTATCCGTTACTAACTGCACTGCTCTTGGCAAAATATTTTGATGGCCTTGAGAGAAAAGCACTGAGTGAACCCATCTATTGGAAGTTAATTTTATACCAGGCCATTCCTTTATAACCATCCCATCCCATTCAATTGAGAGGATTTTACTATGGCCTTCAAAAGTGGACACCAGGTTGTCCTACATGAGCAATCAATTCCCACTTCCTCACTTCCTCACTTTAGTCTTCTGGGGGTGAGGGACTTTGTAAGCTTTTTTTGTTTGTTTGCTTTTTACTTTACAGCTGGGACTATGAAAGGGACTTACTTAAAAGGCATAATAGAATTAAAGATATTTTTTTCTGCAGCAATTTTGGTTACTCCTCATTTACAAGGAAAATAGAAACTCCCCATTTCAGAGGAGCAGTCTGGTAGCATTCTCAGAGCACAGTGGCATTCCGAAGACAAAATCATCCAAAGAAGGAACCACAAAATTAATCTAATCTGGTGCATTAAAGAGCACTTGCTTGACATTTGCTGCTCCTGTCAGACGTAATAGAGAGATTTTTACCTGTATTTGCCTATTCAACATATCATCCCCTCAGCCAATTTTGGAAATTATTTCTGATTTATGGCTCTCATTCTGGTGAGTGTCGCCTCAACCTGTCAATTATCCCTCAAAGCAAATGCTAAGTGAATGCTGGCTGGGCAAAATTAATAAAGGAAACCTTTACTTTAAAAAACCTGAAGACTTATGAAAGGGATAATTCAGCCAAGGTTTAACTCAATTGCTGCTCTTGATATTTTCCAAAGACATGGAGAACATGCTAGAGAAAAATGATGGAAAGGACAAGGACTTTGGTGGGGGCACCATAGTTTTTTTAACTCTTCCTACATAGAGCTGGTCAAATTGCCTTCTACCCCTTTATCCCGAGCTTTTGTTGGCTCTGTATAATACCTTTAAGTCACCTGAAAATTCACAAACCCTCTTACTTGCTGTCAGCCCCATCCAAAACAGTGCAGATTCAAGAGCTGTGACCAGTTTTCAGGATGGGCTTTGTGTTGTGCTTCCATCCCACAGAATATGTGTAGACAAGCCTTAAAGAGAAGCACCTTCAGATTCTTGTTCTCTCTCCTTGTGACTCTTTACATTGCCAAAATTATAGTAATAATTTTAGGAAACCATAGAGATCAGGTGGTACATAACACATCAGGAGATGCTGTGGTGAATTCCTGAGTAGTCATGATTAATGCCTTGTTGCAGCAGGTGCCATGTGGCTGGGAAAGCTTTTGTGAAGATGTATCTTACTGTCCCAGGAGATGGTACCTGGACCTTTCCTGGCTGTACAGTGCTTAGGTTTTGTATCTAGTTTAGAGACCTTGTGCTAGTAGGGAAATTCTTCATCATCATTTGGATCATACCCAAAAGTTTTAACTGTTCATTCAAATGACTGTTCCATTTAACTGATCATTTTCCTACTGAGTTTGTGTTTGCAGGACTATTTTGAGAAAGTGATAAAGCTTGAAAAAAACCTTCCTGATCTCATGGGAAATATTGAATCAGGTCCAAGGGAGATGCAAGGCCTTCTCTTGGTTGCAAAAATTTAATTCATCTAACTGATGAGTGATAATAGTGACATGTGAAGAAAGCCTGGAAACTGAATACTAGGTGCTCAGATTTGACTTTCAATTGGATTAAATACTTACCTACTCTGGTGCTTAGAATTCTTTTGATTTGAATTCTCTCTAAGATCCTTTCACATCATTTGCCCAATGTGATATAATTCCATAGTAAAAAGTAGTACTGTGAATGCACAGTGAAACAATGTACAGCTGATTCCTTCTTTGTCTTTCTGTGAGGATGGCAGGGTCCTTTATGTCATGAATCTGAATACAAGAAAAATCAAACAGCTTATCTCTTTTCTAGAGATTTTTGAATCAGAAAACTGTTGTGAAATTGTGCCTGAAAATGTTGATGTTCTACTGCATATAATTTTACAAACTTCATTGCAAATGTAATGTCAGTGAAATGACATTTTTACCAGCAGAATAGTAGTGAGGTGTTAACATTAAAGGACTTTTTTTTATTTCTGCATTTCTTCTCCAAGAATGGGTATCTTGAGTCAGAAACTAAAATTTAAAAAATAGAATAGATATATAAATACATATATGTGCATGTGCATTTCCTACATGTTCACCTCATAGTTTCACACAGTTCCTTTCTTAACTGCAAATTTTGCTTATTCACTGCTATGTGAAATAGATTACTGAAGGTGTCAGCCTCTGGACCAGGCAGGCTACAATGATCTTCATGACTTTTCAGGGTTGAGTCTGACTTTATGACCTGCAGATGTGAGTGTTAGATGTATACTATCAGACTTTTTTGACCTTTGGGAAGCCTGGATCACACATGTGAAAGAACCCAGATGGCCTGAGACTCAGAGGTGTTAAAAAGCTGCAACACTGAATTTTCATAGGAATCAGTACAGTTGAGCACTTGTCAACTTCAGATTGAAGATTTCCTTGATCTAGATGAAACTGGATTGTGTTTCTTTATATTTGACCTGTTCATCAGGTCATATTAGCTCTGCATAATTAAGAACATTTTATTTCTTTCACTTTAGGATAAGAAATACCTCATATTCAGATACCATTGAGTAAGAATTCACATGAACCAGGAAAAAAAGTGAAAAACCTGCTCTAGTTTCATTTCTCACCACTGCACTGACTATTCAATTGGTCCATCTGCCTGGGAGAAAACTTCACACAGCTATCCCTGCATGACAGAATCCTTATGTTACTCCTTTTGGATCAATAATCTCTCATTTGGGGGTGAGCAAAGCCCTCTGAAAAGTGTGGTTCAAATCAGCCAGGTCCTGCTGCAATACTAAACCGAGTGTCTCAGCATCTGAATGTTTATACTGTGTCCATCTGGGTTAGGAATTTCCTATTTGAGGCCTGGCTATGTCACAATTGCGTCATCTCCCTTGAAGGGAGGAGGAAAAAAAAGAGAAGTCTGGTTGGGTGTCAGAAACCTATATAATTAAAAGGCAAGAGTTCAGTGTTCAATGACACAATGGTGAAATGCCCTGTATTTCTACAGCCTCGGGCTATTGAACCACAAATAAATCCCATTTTAATGAAAGAAGTCTTATTTTGTCTACAAAAATCTGAAAGTTCAGGAACATAATGAGTGCACAGAGAAACCTCACATCATCCTGGCTGTGCAGGGGTTTGCTTGCACACCCTCATATAATTATATACAGACCGCATATGCACCTTTATCACAGGCAGCTGGAGAGAAACGAGCAACAGTTCCACAGTCAAAGAGAGTCAAGAACCACAGGCTGTACATTTTTATGTGACTGTTACTCTGAACAACCTCCTTTAATTTTCCATTCTTTCATTTTAACAAAAGCTTGAACACTTCTCCATTGATTTGCCTATTCCACAGAGAGATAGACAGAGAGAGGGGAGGGAGTAAGTGAGGGGTGGGGGTTGATTTCCAATATTATGTAAAACATTTGGTTTCATGAAGCAAGCTGGAAAAGGGGATGAAAAAAAACCCTTTAGGAAAATAGTTTTCCATTGAAATCAGTGTATAAAGTAGGTCCCATTGGGAATATGTTTTCTCAAAGCTAAATTTTTAAACTCTTTCTACACTTCCCATGCCACTTGTCAGCAGAGAAATGAAAGGGAAAAAAATAACCCTTGGGGTTTCACAGCTTTGCACATTGAAGAAATGAGGGATCACTCAATGGTTATCAGAATTCAGCATTTCTTGTAGAGGAAGAATCTGGCATCCCTTGGACTGTTTCACATTTGTGGACATAATGACTGGAAAGATTAATATATGGTGGCATTAATTCTGCAGTTTTGTGCTGGTTTGTTTTTTTTTTTTCTACATGGGTATTAGAAGTCAATAAAGCAAATCCTCCTACATGCCATGTGTGTGTGCTTTTGCACATATCAAAGTCATACAGTTAATGATCTGCAGTGTAACAGAAGCCACTCCACTTGGGCTAAAGTGGAGAACTCTGGCCAGTAAGACAGTGGCAGCGATAGGAAGCCATTAACTCAGACTACTAGATTGGCACTGGCCAGCCACTCCAAAAGTATTGGATTTGGGACTGAGCCACACTAAAATAGAGAAATAGCTCCAGGGAAGATGGGAAACAATGCCTGCAATGCTGCTTGAACACCACACATCTCAGAAGGAGAAGTTTACAGTTCTCATTGTTAAACTTGACAGGCCTCTTCTCCAAAGCCAAAAATTTAATACAATGCTAATAGTGTCTAAGTAGAAGGCTCCTCCCTAGCATAAAAATACCCCAGTGTTATTACTTTCACCTTTGCAAACATGTCAACTGCTGTGCAAGAATGGCTGCACAAAACCAGGCAGTCATTACATGCAGAAGTATCCCTCCCTCCTAGTAAATAATTCTTGAAACGTCAAGGACAGAGCAGGTGAGAACCTGCAGCATCCATAAGATTTTTCTTTATATAAATCTGTGAAGACTCTTTTTGGATCAGGTTTTTTGGTTTTGACAAAAATCTTCCAGCTCTCAGACCAGCCACAAGTTTTGCACAATTTCTTCTCAAAGCTATAAATTAGGCAAAGGCTCTCTCACAACATGGCCCAGATTTGTGGACAAGCTTGCACAGTGCATTTTATGAATTCTTCTCTCAAATATGTTTGTACTTGGATTGAAGTGCATGGATGGAAAATCAAAATGACCAAGCAAGATCTGTCATTAACAGATATGCTAAAAAATTCTATTATTCTATTGAATATTGTGGTGAAGCCAGTTCTTCTTTCTCTACTTTCCCTCGGGTAACTCCTCTTCCCTTTCTTAATTTTTTTTTTTTATTTCAGAGGTATTTACTTCTCTATATTTGTTTGTAAGAATAGAAAATTCAAATTTTAAGATTAAAATAAGATAAGAAACCCAAAGGAATTTACTTCTGGGATACAATTGTGTAGTTTTTTCTATATGAATAAAAATGGAAGAACCTTAAGCAACATTATATTGGCACCTAGTTACTGAGGGATTTTGAGGACTTTCCCCATTTCTGGAAAATTCAGAAGAATGCTGCAAGAGATGTGACAAACGACTAGATGCTATTGGCATATCTACATGACATAGAAATAAATTTGCCAATAGTGAAAGAAAAAATTACTGTATTATTGACTAGTCTCAATTGCTGCCCCAAAAGTGTGACAGCAATTCAGCTCAAGCATGGGGAAAAAATCCACCCCCTTACCGGTAGCAGCTGCCCTTGAGCAGATGGTAAATAAGGCCAGTTTCATGTGGTCCCATTTCGTAGGACATTTTAGAGATGGTGATGGTGAAGAGGGAATCCAGTTTTTATTGAGAGCACCACTTGTGCACTTGATTTACTGGTAACTGCAAGGTGATGTTGAAATGCCGTCATGGTAGTGACTGGCAGTGCTTCTGTGTCTGCCTTTAGCATTGATGCTTTATAAATGAAGGGGTAGGTCAGCCTGGATTTATATTTTATGTGCCTAGTCATACATATTCCCTGGGACTTTCTCCTGTACAGCCAGGGCCAAACTCAGGGCAAAATGCTGCCTTGAGATTCTTGCATGCAATTCCCAGGGAGCCTAAGACAGACTTGTGTCCCTGAAAAACTTGGGCTTATAATATGCATCATTGAATTCTATAAAGCTCCACTTAGAGTGGAAGAACACAAGCAGACCACATTTCAGCTCGAAACAGTGTGAAAATAGCGATTGCTTTTACGTGGGATGCCTGCCTTGAGTGACACTCACTGGTGAGGAAAGCTATGGGCTATACTGTACGGAGATTCTGCTCTCCAACACCAAAGTTAGTTGAGAAACTTTTCCTGCTTTCCCTCCAAAGTGTGTGCAAAAAGAACTGGAGGTTTCCTGCCTGCTCTAAGGAATGCAGAGCAGGTATTTATTCACATGTTACTCAGCTGCCCGTTTGCGAATAGGGGGGCCATGTTTTCATAGACCATGTTTCATAGGCAGCATGTGTTCAATAAAAACGTTTGTACACTTGCCAGAAATCAGGCTGCCAGAGTGATTTTCATGGATTGTGTCAGCAAATGTTATTAGCAAATTGTGTAGTTAACCTGGTGTAAGACTTTTATTACTGCTGGGTATACTTACATATCAAAAAGCTTCTGATCCCCGCCCACTCTAAGCCTTCGGCAAAGAGAATCTGTAGTTTTTTTAAGAGACCGTGTTTACAGCTAACTAGTATTGTTCCTAATCCTGTAAAGTCTATGTGGGAGAGAACCCCATCAGTTTCAGTCTTAATTAGTTTTGGCAATTAGTTCTCCTGGAAAGGACCATGAACAAGGTCCAGGAGGCTTCTCAGTGCATTATTCCTCTTCAGAAATGAGCCTTCCCCTGGTTGTGTGAAGTTTTGCAGGCATGAAAACAAAAAATAAGCAGCATAAGTCACTACAGATATTGCCAGCCTGACTGAACAAGAAGTTGTGCTGCGGGAAGGCATGGTGAGAAAGCTGTTAGGGTACAAAGGAGTAATCTGTGGCTATTTTATCTATAGGGAATTAGAACAAAAAAGCTGTGCGCTACATCAAAGGCTCCATGACTGGAGACTAAGTCTTTTCTTATTTAGCACTATGTTAGTAATTACCGATTTAGAGAAAAAGAGAAGAAAATGTATAGGACTTTCCCTCAGGATATGTCATTACATCATCATTGGTACTCCAGATTCTGTTAGATTATCAGATTTTATAGAACTTGATTAATTAAAAAAGGGTTTGTTCTCCTGCTGCATTGTAAATTATTTAAATCCTAAAGTAGCTTAACTTTCCTAGTTTTCTATTAGACAGTCATCTTCGCCAGGGAAGACAAGAGGACAGATGACTTTTCCTGAATTAGAAATGTAGGTACTGAACTCAGGACCTGAGCTTGTAGTGCATCCTTTGTGGAAGCTGCTTAGCTTTGCTCTGCCTTTTCTCCACATCTGTTAAAAAAGCTGGACATGAGGCTTCCCCTCTTTCCCTCTTTAACTGTCTCCATCAAATGCTGTGTGAAGAGGAATCTCCTTACACAATAGCAATCACAACATTTTTCTGCATATGGCTAAAACCTCTCAGAAGTACAAAAAATAACGAGGTCTGCTGTGGGTTTGAAACAAGAAGTGCATGATGTGGAGTCTGATAAAAGGAGTTGAAATAATTATTTTCTTTTGTCTTAATGCTGACCTCTGTATTTAACTGGATGATGCTGTGCACCTGGAAATGTTCTGTTCTGAAGCACTGGAGACACTTTGTTCCAGTCTGTCTGGTACAAATATGTGACAAATCCACCTGTGCTTTTTTGTGTTTGTTTTAACCAGCCTGCAGAATATACTGGGGAAATGGAGCAACATCAATTTGTTCAGCTATTTTGTCTCTTGAGCTTGATTGGTTTTATTTCTCGGTGTCCTGATGGCAGGGGCTTTTAGTGCAGGTTACTGAGATGAGAAAATAGAATTTCTTACAATGTCTCACCTGTTGGCCAATGTGTATAGATGGCCAGTGGAGTATATAAACAACTCTTTTTATAAAAAGCATGGTGCTGAGAGGTTTATTTTTAGTAATATTTGGATCTTGGAAAAACCCCTTAAAACCAAGCTGGACTGCACCACATGGATCTTGGTCTTGGTGGGCAGAGGTCACTGGTTCCACTGCATCAGACACTAGGATTTCTTAATAAGTTCTTAGCATTAGAAAAAATTTCTTAAAGTTAGGAGATGTATTAGCACTTAGTTGCACATGGGAATCATATTTAAGTCACTTATAAAACATGCCACAACTTAGAAATCTCTCTTGTTTTAGGCATTAAGTTCCATTCAGTTATTTTGGCCGTGAAACAGGTCAGAAAGGAGTATTTGCACAGTCTGGCCATGGGAGACATGGTAAATTTCTAAATGTGGAGGGAATACTCCCACTTGTGTTATGTGCATGAAGAAGACAGAGTTCCTGACACGGTACAGGTCAGACTGGGTATTGTGTCAAGGTCATTATTTTGCTTGTTGTGTTTAAAAATAGATGGTAGCAAAAATTTTCCTCTCACAGGTCAAGCCATGACCGAAGAGCTGGAGGCAAGATATAAAGAGGAGATGGGGAGAGAATATTTGGAAATTATTCCCAGTTCTTCACTCCATAATGTTGCCCCAGGGTGTCTCACAAGTTTTCCTGCTGGAAAACACTTGGATTTTTTATCAGGCTTGAATAGGAAATGGTTAATGCCATCAGCACCAAGAACTGCAGTGTGTGTAGAATAAAAGCCAGGCACTCTGCCGATCAGCCACCAAGTACATGTTCTGTGTTAGACATTTAATCATATTACTGCTCCCAAAGCCATCGCAGCCAATTTAATCAAATTGTATCATGGACGTGGTGTTATTGTTTTTAATGCCTATTAGGAAAATAAAAGTTAGCACTTATTAAATGAGGATCCTCTTGCATGTTGATTGCTTTGCTAATTTCTTGCTGATAAACTCTTGTTTTATCTTCAGAGAGAATAGTGGATTTTTATCAAGTATCTCTGTGAAGGCTGGTGTGCTGCAGGGTCTCAGACATCAGCTGCACATAGGAAATGAAAAATAAAAATAGAATCTTGTCCTTCTCTTGGCTTGTACCAATACCAAGTCAGAACAAGTACAATAAAGTCAATGGAGTTATTTCAGTGTAAAATGAATGGATGTCAGTGTGACTGAGAGAGGAAGAGGGATGTCCATCCATTTTTTTCTGGCAATAACTATATTATCACTCTGTTGCAAGAAGGTGCACAGAGCATAGCAGTGAGACAGGCAAACAAACAAAATGTGATGGAGTTGAATTTTGAAGGTGGTGCATTTATCTGCTAAAAAATCACCCAGTGTGTTTCAGCAGAGAAAATGGGTTTTGACATGATAGTGATATTGGAGGGGTGGTGGGTGGAGAGGGAGGGAAATTAAGCACTGCTCTGATGTGAGAAAAAAAGTTTTGCATTTGGTTTGAGGCAGAGGTGACTGGTAACAATTCTTGTTATTCCTCCATGATGATGTGTGATGGATCTCTGAAGGGTTATTAAATATATGAGTTGAAATAATGAAGTTTATTTGTTGGGCATCCCAAGGCCCTCATAGTAATATATGACCCTACTTTTTAATCCATGTTTAATGATAACAGAAAGATGATCCAAGTATTAATTAACGATCACAGGAGATCACAATCAGAATTAGAGGATCACAGAAAGATGAAGTACTTTCCTTCTCAGCATCAATTGGTGAAATGAATGAGGCAGATCCTGTGGTTCTTTTTGGAAGCATCAGTTAAGACACCACTGCTGAGACAGGGAAGCTGTTTTGATGAGCCATTGCTTTGTTCCATTAAGGCAGAGCCTTTGGCAACAGCATGAACAAGATACACCCTACTTTAGGTAGTTGCCATTACAGGAGTACCAATTGCAGTGATAGTTGAAGAAATTGTATTTTTCTTCCTTTCTTCCTGAATCTAATTTAAGTTGAAAGAAGGTTTCTGGAACGGTAACAGAGCAACAGTAACCACTGGTTCTATTCAGCTTACACCCAAATAAAATGGTTCATTTCAGCTAAGTACAATATCATGCAATGCTGGTTACTTTAAATGCTTTGTTTAGAGGGTTGTTTTTTGCTTAAAAAAATTATGCAGATACTGCTGAATGAGCAGTTAGGAAACATGTTTCTGAACTGCAGTTACAAGTATTGTAAAATATGATTGATACCATATGCTTTCGTTCTTTTCTGCTTTTTAAAATGCAAATTAAATTTTGGAAAAAGGGTTTATGCTATTTTTATATTTCAAAATTAATAATAATAATAATAATTTTTAGATGGTCTGAGACATGTGGTATGAGAGGTTATTGCTCTGTTCTGCCACTAAAGAGACCCAGCTTTGATTCTGGGTGGAACATTCGACTCACTGGGGCTGGACGCTGCTGTATCAGCCAGCTGGTGGCCAAGTGCTTGAGCCAACTCCACCAATTAGTTGAGTCCTCCCATCCGGTGATGGGACTTATTGAGGGTATGTCTTCCACATTTTTTGCAGCTGAGATGGGAATTGGAACTCTTCTAATATAATTGTGGCAGTTCTGCAAAGCTTACCAAAGGACCTGTGGAAAACAAGGTTTGGTTGGAAAACAGCCTGGAAATGCACCATGGAGGCACAAACAGTTGTGTGGTCAAAGTGCTTGATAAGGGTCAAGTAAGGGAGATGTTACTTGTGGAAAGAAAGGTCTCTGGCAGTCAAAAAAATCAATGGAGTCTCAAAGATGCTGTAAACCAGAGACCAGCAGACATGTGAAAGCATTATTTTCTGAGAAGACTGGTAGAATTAGTGAGGACATTCAATGCGGGGCCAAATATGGTCAATATTCTTAAATGCTTTGCAATACAAACTGCTTGGGTATGTCCTCAGAAAGTCCTTCACCGAGCTGTAACAAATCCTTGCATGGACTCCATGAGCTCCAAACCTCATTTAACAGCTGTGCTGACACTGAAGCAAACACAAAGAAGATGTAGAGCTCACAGCATAGGGGTAAACAAAGGCTACAGCTGCATTTCAATGATAGTCCAGCATTAGGACCCCCAGTACCATGTGAAAATCTGTGTGGCTATATAATATTAAATAGTGCTCTTACATAAATTTTTTGCTTACTGACTTAAGTTTGTTAAAAAAAAGGTGTCACAGCTTAACTCTGTCCTGCCAGGCTTTCTGCCAGCACAGATATTGTCTGTTCATGCCACTCTTACCTTTAAGCCAGATCAGATATTGTCTGTCTAGACACATCCAGTGTAAATCTGGCATAAACTCCATGTTGTGCAGCCTGGTTTTTTTCTACAGAGATGGAGCTGTGTGTATCTGCCCAATCTGAATTAAGCTGTAACTGCTGAACTATCACTTAGCTCAGAAACATGCTACTAATGACAGCAGGATGATGGTCAGCACTTGAAATGCACAGAAACTTGGCCTTCCCTTCCCTCTGTCAAAATCTAATATTAATAGGGGAAACTCTCCTAAAAGCCAATGGTATAAGTACAAATGCAAATCTTATCTTTGTCTTGTTATTTTAATATTTCATTTCCTTCTTTCCGTATGAATTCAGCAACTCTATTATTGCCAACTGTCAGAGATATGTGGGAAAGAGGAGGTGGTGGGAATAAAATAGTTTTATTTATTAGAACAGTGGGAACCGTGGAAATGGACCCTTTTCTGCAGTTTCCCTGGAGTACCACTGTATCCTGCTGCATTACATTTTATACGTTGATGTCAGCAAGGCAATCCCACAACAAGGTACTCAAAAAAAGGGGAAATACAAATGTAAAATTTTAAGAGTGAACACTTCAAAAGCTTTTCAGGTGTATTGTATTTCACCTATAATTCCCTGTCATTATTACCACTGTTTTCTACTTCAAAGGAAATGATGCAGAGTAGATAAACACAATCCTTTTGATATGTGTCTCTGGCCTAGATGCTTTTGCAGCTCAGCATTGAAATGAATTAAGTTATGGCAAATGTTACTTATACCCTGTTTCAGTGTGGTATCTTCGTACTTGTCTGCACTCACTGGGAGTTTTTGTCTTTTCTCCATGTGTTCCTGAAGTGCTGTCTTGTTCTGAGAGAGCCGAATATTGCAAGAGAAATAAACCACAACCAGAATATACGATGCTGGGAAAAATATCCAGGAGCATTCCAGGGACGCTGCCTTCCAACAGCAGGTTTCTGTTATTAAGGAGAGGTGTGGATGAGGTCCATGCACCAGGCTGTGCGAGAGGAATGTTCTCATTCTTGTGGGCAGCGGAGTGAAGATCTGGGTCTCACTGGAAACCTTGTCTCATCCTCTCTCCACCTCATTCCTCCACCCCCTCATTTCTCTCCATGGGCTCCTCGGCTTTGTTTATGTTTTAAGTGACAAGACACAAACCAGAAATGGGAACGGGAGTGAGCACGGCTGAGTTTGCAGGGCTGTGCTGGAAGCAGCGGGCTGTGATTCCAACACATGCATTTGGCATTTTGCAATATACCGCCTCTTCATCCTATGCTCTGTGTGGATTCCAAGGGGATGATTCATCCTGAAAAGGGAGCCCATGGCTTCTTTAATGCCAAGCATTTACTCTGCAAAACGTGAGAGACAAGAGGAGAGGTCTATTCCTTTCTGTGTTTTCTGCAGAATTCCCTCCTCCTTCCCACCCCCTGCCCCATCCTGCATAGTTGAGACAGACTTTCCTATGAGAAACTTTGTGTTTATGATATAATTCCATGGTTTTCAACCCAACTTCTTCTGCAATTTTCTCCCCTCCCTCTCTTCTCACAATTCACAAGACGTATGAGATTGCCAGTACAATTAAAGCCACGGGAAGAGGAAAAAACTGGGTATAAGGCCTTGATAACCCTTTCAGGGTCATTTGCCAATAGGGAATGAGGGTCAGCCACAAATTCCAATTTTAGTGTCAGTGACAAGCAGTAAAAATCAAAGGAACACAGGAAAACAGATACGTGATCTGAAATCATCTATAACCAGAAGTGTTTATCTAGAAATGCTACTCTCTGGCAAGATGTCTATCTTCTCTTTTTTGCATATATTTCTCTTTTGGAGAATAGTCCTTATCTAACATCTAACTCCTTTTACAGTCCTAGTTTGGAAAGGTCTCACTGGTCACACGTACCTTTGCCTAGAAAGGAAGGCGGCTGATTACATATTTTTCTTAACTGGCGAGCGACTTGCAGAGAACAATGCAAGATTGTAATTATAGAGTTGCTTTCAAAGATGAAGATAAATGAAGCTGTTGCAGCCATGGGGGTAAATGTTGAAAGGTTCATTGCCCACTGCGTGGAGAAAGAAACCATTTTGTGACCAAAAGAAAACCCAACAGAAAGCTTCTAGGGATGGGTCTTATGTGTATTTGCTCCAAAGCAGGGCTGGAAGGGCTGCCTGAAGAACACATCTAGTTTTGGTCAAACCCAACTTTGAGCATGAAGAAGAGGATTTGAAATCAGATTCTGAGAGATCTGGGTGCTATAATGAACATGTAGCCCAGGTGTTTCTGTTTTGGACTGTTTTTGTGTTTTCTTTCTCATCCTTTGATGCAGTTTTATATTTTGAAGCAATGAAGATTCTTCTAATAAATCTTTGGCATTCAAGAAGTCAGGCCAGAAGTGCAAGTTGATTCAAGCTCCCTATAGGTGACATGATTTTCTCTGCTGATGATAACCCAACACATATAATTTCTGGATTTATTTTCTGGCCAGAAGTAACACCAGACTGAGACAGCAGCTAGGGAAAAAAGCTCTGAGGTTTGGCTTATAGAAAAACATGGGGACTGTTAACTTTTAGTGAAAGCTTCTGTGGATAGGATACCCTAAGTGGGATTGATCCTGAATTTTGGGGCTCTACTGTATTTCAGCTCTAGGGTTATTTTAAAATCTGGGCTTTCCATTCTGGTCTACATATAACCTAGATACTTGACAGGGAGCTGAGAACATGAAAGCAGAGATTCTAATGAACTGTAGGTCTTTCTTTTGATTAATTTGTGCTGAAAATACAGTGAAATTAATTGTATTTTCTTCCCCTGCCTGTATGGAATTTCCCCTTACTGTCTGTGGCCATCATTAGGAAGTGCGCATCCATGCAATAATTTACAACCAGCAACAAAACAAAAATAGGCATAGGAAAAAAAACACCTTTTAATATTTTCCAGAAGATTTGGTCTTCTCCTCTAACCCATCCACTGTGTTCGATTTAGAATAGTTCTTAGTTTAAGGTAAGCCAATTTTCTTACCTGTCCTCAGCCTTCCCATCATTAAAAGAGTAATGATAAATACTGATGTGTGAGGTGCATTGATATATTGAATAAAACTCCAGTACTGTTCACTGAGTGAAATCCTGGAGACAAATGCAGGAAGGAGACAATTTGTTTTTTAAAGTCTTGTTTACTTCTGGTCAGGAGGAGTGAGAAGAAGTCAGGATAAACACACCCAGCACGTCATTGACTTGGAGATGTGTGGCAGCATGGGGTATAGGTATTGGGCTGTGGAAAAAAAACAGTTGGAGAACCATGAAGTCCTGGACCTGAGCAGTCCACTTGGCTGAGTCAACTGTGTCTGTCTGCAGATGGAGAGCAGTGCCATTATAGCACTTCGACTTTTATTATATTTGGTATTTCCAGTGACAAGTAGGCTCACCCTTTTCCTACAGGTTAATGATGCTGTAAACCAGAAGAGAAGAATAGCCAGCTAACCAAAAGTCAGAGTGCTGGGCCAGGTGAACTGCTCTTGAGAAGGCTCCAGACTCCGAGCTGAATCATAGCCCTGCTACAGCACCATGTGAAGGGGATGTGCATATAAAAGTTGTACAAGTAGGACAGAGAAACCACGGTCAGCACAGAATCAAGCCATTTCCTTGTGCACAGCTGTGGGCAAAATATTCAGGCACATGAAGGAAAACTTACAGGTATTTGGACAACAGACAAAAACCCCCACAAACAGGGGGTCAGTCAAAGCCCTTGCCATAGGGCATTCCGGCCATTCTGGTGGTTATGATGTCTGACTTGTGAAAACACCACAGGACTTTCCAAAGTTGTTAAGAACTTAGTGAAACCCAGATGGCAAGATGGGGGATTTTTTCTGTCTCTCTGTCAGCTCTCTACAGGGGTGTGAAAAGTTATCTGACCCTTAGCTTTACTTCACATAATCCCACCATAACTCATTTCTGTGTGGATCTGACATAGGATGACATGCTATGCTCAAAGCCAGCCTGGAGAAGCATACCTGAGCTTGGAAGACTATCAAAGTATATCCAGACCTCCACAGTCTGAAGACAGGTCTGCAGTTCTCACAGATGGCAATGTTTATCACTCTGCCTTTGGCACCTGGAAAAGCAGCACAGCAGGTACCATTGGGGTTTGCTCATAAACTGATTGGTCTACCATGTATTTTACACAGCAACCATCTTTTTAGTATATCTAAGGTCCATTAATAGCAGCATGCTTTATGAAACCACTTCCATCGCAACATAACATTTGTGTTTTCTGTTTCATGGAAAGCAATATATTTGTGGTTTTTCACAGTCTTTTGGCCAGGGTCTCAGCTGGTAACGATTGGCATCATTTCATGGACGTCAGCTTTGATGACTTACAGAGAATCTGGCCTCTTGTATGTGGCTGCAACTGTAGTGATAAATGCCTAATCCCATTTCTTGGGAGTTAACAAGTTTATTTATCTCCAGAACAAGAAAGACAACAGCCAGCAGAGAGCAAATTTCTTTACTGTCAATATTTCTCAGGGTTCTTCTGTACTGCTGGACACAGAGGCGTCCCTCAATGATTGAAGTCAGCTGGATGAGAGCCATTCTAGTCAGAAAAGCAAACACAGATCTAAAGTGAACAAGTGAAAAGCCCAGGGCATTAGCTCAAGCAAAGAACCACATGTGTGCCATTTTGAAAAGTCATGACAGATTCATGCTGAGGTTAATGTGCCACTCATTATAATGAAAGAATTCCTATTTATGCTTCTTACTTTGATGCTGACTTTCAGTCATTAACACTATGGGTGACAGAAGTTCACTGCAGTCTCAGTGCCTTCAGCTGCTGAATCTCCACTGAAGGAGAAGGTGAAGAACTGTTTGTATGGGATGAGTGTCACTCAATATTGCTGGGGACAGTCTGACACTGCTTTTGTAGCACATGTTAAAGCAGTGCAGAAAGACAGGGCTCGGGATTAAGTCTGGTTGGGTAAATCTGTGTAAACTTTCACTATATTTTATGGGCTTTGGAAAATGCCCAGCCAGCAAAGGACCTCCTATTTGCCTGTGTACCTTCAGTTATAAAGGCTGAAAGAAGGAAACGCAATCATGACTTTCCTTCAGATTCTTGCCTTCAAGGAAAAAAAAAAAAACAAAACAAAACAAAACAAAACAAAACAAAAACCAAAAAAACAGTCTGCTACACTGTGAAAGACAGGCTGTAGGCTGAAACACTCTCCAAAGAGCTAAGTCCTGTTTTAAGAGTTGCTGAGCACCTATCTGTGATAGCTCTTCAGCAAGTCTGAAAATCTGTTTTTGAGATGCTTGGATTGATCTTTATCCAAGAAAGGAGAACCACTTTGTTATCTGGGTCTTTGGTTCCTTCTGTCCATGCTTCATCTGCAACCTACTGAAGGAAGTCATGGGAGAAAAATTAATTGAAAGGCTATTTTCTACTATGTCAGTAGGAAATATCACCACAATAGCAAAACCACAGAATCAGAGAATCATTGAGGTGATTCTGTGATTTTCCTATTGTGGTGATTCTCACCTCTAATCTGTCTGAGTACAGAGATTGAACATTCAGACTCACACAAACCTCATATGATTTTTCTTCAGTGGGTGCTGTCCAGCCCAGTCTGTAACCACTGTTCCTTTCAGCTACCATGCAGAGGGTTCCTACCCAGCCACTGTCTGGTTTATTTGAGGAGTTCATGTCTGTGTTGAGAGATGTCCTTGGAAGCAGGATGCTAAAGATAGCCAGTATCATGTAAATCAAACCTAAAGCAAATGTTCTTCCAAGAGAGGAGATGATCCTCTGAGAAGATAGATCATCTTGCCCTGTGTTTCTCATCTGAATTGTGAGGCTACAGCAGCCATTTGTCCACCAGAAAGATGAAGATGGCAGGCTGCAGACCAGCAGTGTTTAAAGACAGCAGTTTCACTATTTGAAATGTTTGTCCATGGTAAGATTTATATCTCCATCAATGGGACTCTGAACAAAGTGCAGCTGGATTCTTGAAGTTTTTCTTTTCCAGGAAGAATCTGAACATGAGGGCTGGGGACACAGGGGATACAGGCTTCAAGGGAAAACAGCTGCTAAGGACATTCAGGTGACATGTCCCTCAGAGCCAAGACATGGCTAATGTGACTAAAAACCTGTTGCTGCATTGCAGGATGCCTATATTCCTATATGCAGCTGAGAAGCAGGGTAAGTCAAGTTAGCTGTCAGCTTCAAGGCAGCTATAGCTCTGACCTGACACTTGTGCCAGGACTGAACCATTTTGCATGGAAATGAATGCACTACTAAATGGTTTTCATGTAGGTGAGATGAGTCCCCCCCAGGTCCATGTTTGCTCCCTCTTTTGAGCATGAGCTTCATCAGGTCGTTATGGAAAGAGATGTGAGCAACTGAGGCCTCATCGATTTCAGTCTGATGATCTATGTGCACTTAAATTTTGTTCCTTTATCCAGAGACAAACTAAAACAGCACAAGATTACAGTAAAGGGCTTACACAAATGTCATTTTTCTCCAGCAAGGAGTGAAAGAGGAATTCAGCCACTGCAAAGACCTGACTGCTCAAAGTATAAAGTCTGGCCACTAAGTGGGTGACAGTTTTTGCTTGGTGTGATTCCATGAAGATGGTGACAAAGAACTCAGACTTGTCCTACCTCAGCTTCTCCCTAAGTAGAAGCTAAAGAATAAATATTATCTATTGTTGTAATTGTTTCAAAGTATTTGGACAATTAGGAATAAACTGTGCTGAACAGCTTTTGATAATTAACACTGAGCTGAACTGTGTGGATGTTGTGGATGTTTTCATATGTCCAAGGAAGACTGGTCAAATTCATGGGAGGATCTTAATAAATGCTTAGAAATCATGAGTTATAGGTGGGTGGTATGATATGCTTGACTTGTTTTTGTACTTTTGGCTAAGCAAATGCTTTTGCCATAGATGGAGACAGGATCCTGGTCTAGATTGAATTCTGTTTTGCTTTGGTGTGGCCATCCTTCTATCAATGCTGTTCCTGTCTGTCATGAAAAACATGGACATTTGGTCTTTGCTAAGTACTGCACAGGGACAAGTGATTTCTTTCTATCCATGCAAGGCAGTGAGTTTGTTCTTGTTCCAGCACATAAGGAAGGGCAAGCCCTTCCTTACCCATCCCTTGCTCCCACAGCTGCTTCTGTGGGTGGGAGAGGCAAACCACAGCTCCCTCTGGAAAAAAGCTCTGGAAACTCCCTGAATTGAAACCTTGCTTTCTTTCCCTGGCAACAAATTACTCATGTACAGCCAAATCCCACACTCACCATTATAGGGATTTGGTTTTTCATGAGGGAAAAAGGGCTTTTTCAAATGTTGCATCAGAACGACCTCTAGATGTGATTTTGGCAGTTTCTGTCATGTTTATAAAAATGGTAGCAATAAAAAGGATAAGAGTATCAATGTCCTCATTTTCTCTTATTTTTAATCCCCAACTCACCTCAAAGAATCTGCTCTGTGATGTCATTGCACTTCCCCAGCAGCCAGCTGTGACATTACACAGCATGTGTGTTTCAGGCTCCAGTTAGGGAATTCACAAGAAAGAAGACTTGTGCCACATGGGCGTAGAAAGAAGAGGAAGATATCAATTTTTCCGACAAAAATGCTTAATTCAACACCAAAGCAAAGAGAGTGTGGGTTGAAAATTAAGTATCCTTGAGGTATATTTTTTTTGTAAGGACATTTTGTCATCAGACACCAAGAGCTGTTTCAGGGGTGTTCAGCAGGAATAAGCTGAAGGTCCAAAAGCTTCAAGGAGTTCTAAGTTACCTTTTTTTACAGAATAATTCAGTTGTTTGCACAGACATGCACAGTCAGTGGAATACTGGATATTACACCATTATTTCCTTCTCTTTCTTTAGGTGCCCAGTAATAAGTACTTCAGACATGAATATAGTAATCTCAATGAAAATAGAAAGAGCATAAGAAAACAAATAACATTTAAAGTATAAGTATGCAGAATCATTAAAGAGACACAAATGTTGGAAAAAAGAAGTTTATGAACTCCATGTCTAACGGAACCTAGCTGGAAAAGAGTTTAGCTGTCCTTCTAGAAAACAAAAATTAATTTGCTTTGGCCAAATTAAAATTAATTAAAATTATGCAATGTTGCCCTTGTGTTAATTTTAACGGTGAGGTTGTTGTGATTTAAGGCTACAATTAGTTCTAGTGTTTGAAAGAGAAGCACTGTAATCGAGACAGGACATTTTAATAATCCTGGTTATAAACATTTAATACATCATCTTTAGGGACTCACAAACACATTGTAATTAACTTTTACAACTGAAATAAATCAGATTGCATTAGCATATTGCAAAGGAAAAAATCATTTGCATGATTGAAAACAGCTTCGGAAAATTATGTATAACAGGCTTCATGTAAACATCAATGCAAGCTAGTCTCAAACTTTTACCAAGATTTTTTAGGTTATTTTTAGAACAGTTAAAAAACCACTCGCATTTCTTTTTCCCCTGTAAATCTCTCCCTGCATCAGGAATGTCACTCACTCTACCTTGTACTTTTTCATACCAGTAATAAACGTGTACATGACCAAGGTCAACGAATAGCATAAAACACAAGATTAAGGTCCTGATCCTGCAAGCACTTAAGTCATGTGAGGAACTTTGCTCATGTAAAAGCTCTGTTGACTGTATCGAGCCTGCTGATATGAATAAAGTTATGTTCAAGTATCTTCAGGGTTATGGTATTCATCATTCATCTCTACTCTTCACCAAAGAAAGCATAAACAAAATACACTGGGGTGGGGGGGGAGGGGAACCACACCAAAAAATCCCAGGATCTGGGCGCAAATTCACCCAGAGAAAAGGAGAAATTATGAAAACAACCAAAGGCCAAGTAGGAAACTGGATTCAGTTTATTTCATTTATTGCAGATGCAAAGGAAATGACTGACCTTTTGCCCAGACATGCAGATCCACCTGCTTCCAGGGAGCTTTGACACAGGTTTGGACAGTGAACATGTGAAAATTCATACTTACAGTCATCTTTCTATCCCTGACTGTTAGTCTGGACAAAATTTGTGTTCCTCTGAGCTGAGAAATTCCAAGAGTGGCATTAGAATTTTGGGGGAAGTTTTATATGGGATTTCCTGACTTAAGATATTTATTAGACAATATGGGATCAAAGTAGTTTATTAAAAACCAACTAAACAGCGAGAACAAAAATGGAAAAATCTCTTTTACATACGTCTATAAAGTAGACCTCTACTGGATGAATCTTACTTTCCCTTCTTGAGAGTGGTCTGTAGTATGATCTAAGCCTGTGTTTAAGATATATTTAAGATGGTCAGGTCTGAACTTGAGAATTCAAATACATACTTTTTTGAAAGTATAGCTAATTTTCTGCATAGTGGTGTAAAAGTGGGTGTAGATCATTCTAACTCTTGCCCATAAAGCAAAGACTAGATGCAGAGAAAGGAAGAAAGTGGCAATGGGTAACTTCAGTGGGAAATAAAGACGTGAGATTGAAAAAAGGAGCTAATAGGTGAGGGAAGTTTGAGGTGAAGTCCTTACAGGATGAACATTATTTTCATTTGTCGTTGAGAAGGGTCTGGATTTCATTTCTATTGGTTGAAGTACCTGGTCTTCTCTTAACACTTTCTCACTCTCCATTTAATTTTTTTTTCTCTCATTTAAATTGAGAAGTTGTATTTTCAGAAATAAAAAGAGGAAAGGAGATGAACAAAACTTTTCTCTTTTTTTTTGCCCCAAAGACCAGGGGCAGAAAGCTTTTCCTCCTGAGGCCACAGTGTATTGATTCAAAGGAGCAGTAAGTTAATTAACACTAGTAGTGAAGCCTCCTGCATAATTAACAAGACATTTACCTAAAATCAATAATCTAATTGCCACACCTACCGTACATGGGGGACAGTGTTTATCCTGTTGAGAAAGACTCATTTATATCTGCATGTTAACATGGTGATTCGTGGTTTGTTTAAGAGCCTAACCTGATCTGTAAAGTGATAATTTATTGAACGATCAATTAAACTTTTTAACCTTGCAAATATAAACAGGTAATGAATAGCCACAAACCTATTTCCATATGAAAGTTCACACATCACAGAGATTTTCATGCAGTTCAGATTATATTTCATCAGTCCACTTTGAGACCTAGTGGAGAAGAATGAGAGGAATAATTTCTCTTTGAGAGGCATCATTTCATCATCCTCTCTGGCTTTTGGTCCTGTGTTTATATTTCTTAATATCAAACTGATCTTGAAGTACTCTGCCAGCTTTCTAGTCCCTGGTGGTTGAAGAGAAGGAACTGGGGAACACGGAGTGTCATCTTCTGAGGAAAACAAACTGTGTCATCAACAGAAGGTGACAACCAGAAGACCTAGAGCTGGGCAGAGATATGACAACACACAGCATCATTAAATTGCTCTTATTGCACTGAAGAACAGCCCACTGTAGATCCACCTTCATGTGCTTTTAGTCTCACCACGCTGTGATAAGGAGAAGGAAGGGAGACAAGTGAGAGTAGGTGGATAGGGGGTTTACACTACCAGAGAATCGCCTTGCATTGAGGCTGACAGCTGGCATCCGTATCTGAAAGGTTGGGTCCACTGAAAGCTGCCAAAATCTGGAGCCTGAAATTGTTTAGACTCCTTTAAAAAGTCCTGTCTTTCATCTTGCAAGTGCAAAATAGGAATTGAAGATATCCCAAGAACTAATTTTCTTCTGAATTTTCAAGTATACATCCCAGCTTGTGCTAAAATGGCATGGGGCCCAGCACTGAGGTGTCAGATTGTTTTAAATTGTATTTTTCATTTTGGCATGTTGATATTTTCTAGTCTTACCCATATTTCGATGGTGTGGAGAAACAGGAGACAAAATAACAAATGAACGTAATGGTTTTCAAACCTTATCTCCAGAAAGCTGGGACTCACAGCGGTGCTGCTTTTCCAGAGAGAGGTTTTGATTTGGTTTTTGGTTTGAGGCAATGCTTTTTTTGTGATACTATTTCACAAGGCCCAAACCAGCTCTTTGGTCCTCACCAGGAAACCACGGGGATAATTCAACTCACCAGTAACATAAGTGATTGATAATGCACAGCACCTAATAATACTTGCTAAAATGTGTCTAAGAGTATATTAATTGAACAATAAATCTATCTTTGAATTCCTGGGGCCTTTTGACTTTTACAGGCACTACTGTGAAAGAGAGATTTGAACCTGTCAATCAACATTCTTAGTAGTATCTTAAAGACATGGACTGTGGCTTAGCAGAAGGCTTGGAGGCACCAACTCTCAAAATCCAAGGTCATGTGTGAAAGAAAAAAAAGTGAATAAACCCAGCTAAACTAAAATGCTTTAACTTCTCTGCCAGTAGCTAGGGTTTGGTAATGAAATTTTTTACTTCAATACATTTCAATAAAAATGGGACAAACAGAGTCAATGAAATTTGTCACAGGAGTGAAAAGAGCAACTTAACTGTACATGCAGGAGAGAAGGACTACAATGCTATGAGAATTTCAGTCCCACCACAAATGTCTTACTGGAATGCAGCATTGTGTGTGTTAATTAAAACATTTGGGGGTTAGGTGAGGAAAAAGAAAAACAACCAAAAAAGAGGGCTGGATGATTTAGATATACACAAAAATAGTTTTCAGTATTATTAGGCTTTCTACCTTAACTGAGATAACAATGAAGTGTGAAATATAATGTTCTTAAAATTGATTTTCCAGTAAGATGGTCTCTGTCTTAAAAGGCCCCACTTTTTTAAAGTGCAATTCTTTAGTAATTTTTACATTTCTCATTTCTTCATTTTTATTTCTTTTAAGTCCTTCAACTTTAGTTTCATCACTTGAGGAATTAAAAAATTTGGAGTAGCACCCTGTCTCTTTCCCCCCTTCTGGCTATTTTAACTCTCTTTACTGCTAGCAGGGATCTTGTTATTTTGTCTGGTGTGCCTGCTGTATGCTAAACAGGAAGTTCCCCTACTCTGGAGCTCATCTGCTCACTCATTTTTTTGACAAAAACAGTCATTTTGGAATATCAGTAGAATTAAAAGACAGAGGTAACAAAGATACAGCAATATGTGAGAGTCATAGTGAGTGTCTGAAGCATTAGACCACAGTCCAAAATCCTTTTGTGACAGCTCAGACCCAGGACTTACGCGATTTTCATCTCCTTTTCAGCAATATTTTCTGAATTCTTCATGATTTTTTAATCCTTGTTTGACCCAGTCCCACAAAAAAAGAAAATATTGGTGGAAACAAACCCCAAATATGAATGCAGCAGAATGCTTGTTATTCCTTTCTCAAATCTTGAAGTAGCTCAGTTTTCCCACCTGTACGCAGGGAGATAGGGCTGTTCCTCTGCTATGTGCAACATGCAGCTGTTTCCTATGGATGAAAATTTCAGAAGTGCTATGAGAAAACTTCTGCCACTGGGAAAAGTGCATTTTGCTAGGTCAAGCCTTTCTTTTTAGGAGCTGGAGAACTTTATTTGGTTTTATTATCTGCATGTCACCAAGACATTTTAATTCTGAGTCTGGACAGGCAGGGCTGTGATTAACCACTTCATCTGACAGTGATTTTTGTGGGTTGCACCAAGGCTGGGATCCGCCTCTGTTTTTCATCAGAAGTTTTACCTGAGTTTGTTGAAGTAACATTGTGAGAGATGCAGCACTGCAAAGCCTCAAAAGGGGCTTGATGTTCCCATGATGTCAATGCTGCTGTGTGGACACTGCAAGGTAAGAGTGCAAGGAAAAGAGCCGGATTTTCTTATCTGAGGAGCTGGGAGGGGCTCCTGAACAAGTGTCATGTAATTATGTGTAATTATATCCCCCTTGTATTATCAATGATATATGCTCTGCCTAATGATCTACGTATTATCAGCATTTCCTCTTAGCCCCCTCCTATGTTTTCTCCACATTTTATCTTTAACCCCTTGCAGATTCCTCTCCCCTTCCTGCCTCACCATCTTCACCCCACTGACCCCCACGACAAGAGCAGGGTTGAGTTAGTTGGACTTTGTACATGCACCAAAAAGAGAAAAAGAGATCCCAGCTAATGTTTTCAAATTAGCACAGCTCCAACTCTGGAGATTCTCATTAGTTGTTGGCTGAGATTTATCAGCTCTCATTTGCCTAATATGGAGCCTAACTTTAGGCGCCTGGCCCTTTCGGTGGGGGGTAAGAGAGAATAGGAAGGGGTCTTTTGTCATTGCCATGTGGGCTCACTAATTTGCTCTGCCTAATAAAATTACAAATGAACACAGCTTTGCTCATGTTGCCTTTATAGGTTATAATAACCTTGGTACCCCATAACCTCCCGCTAGCTGAATTAATCAGATCATATTAATATTTCTTCTTACTTTCTTTTAACTGGTTCTTCTCTTAATTAAAGGGGCCAAAGATGTAAACAGGGTAGGTGACTAGAAACATGGCGTCAGGTTATAAACAAGGCTCATTAAAAAGATGGATGTGCCGGCAGACTGTGAAAATTGCTTACTCCGCAAGTGTACATTTTGTAATTTCCTGACAACTAAAAGGACTAATACCAGATCCTGCTTTGCTTCCCTAGCCCCCACCCTTTTCTTTTTAAAGCATGCATAAAAGATGATAATTTTTGTAAGCTGAGGGAACACAGAGGAGTTCATTCATCAGCTGGGATAAAGGCTATTTGTATTAAAAATCTTTTTGCCCCTCCGACAGATTGGGATACAAAATGGGATGTTGTTACAACAACAGTAAGTGAAAGAAATCAATCCAAAACCTGAAGATTTTGGAAAGGATGGGGAATACTAGCCAGAAAACAGGTTTATGACTAAAATTAAATCCTTTTTTATTGTAATTATCATTAAAACTTTATTCATCTGTAGTTGCATTTCCAGAGCTGAAATCAGAAGTACTTTAGTGCACAGCTTAGAGTTGGCAGGATCTGTGCTAATAGACAAGTGGGGTGTGCTGTCCCTGCAACACCCTCCCCAAGCACATGGATCCTTCTGCTGCATCCAGGCAGAAAGCTGTCTCTCCTACCTGCTTGAGCTGGTAGGAGAACCCACCAATCCATATTTTTAAAGTTATGTGTGAACTTCATATGAAAAGACGATCTAGTTATCTTACATAAATAATTTATGTTTTCACTCATTAGTAACTTCAGTCCCCTTAATATTGAAACTTGGCCTCATAATATGTAATATTAAATTCAGCTCCAGTACAATAACCACTGAATAAAGCAGTGCAGTTTTCTCTCTTCCAGTGATTATTAGTAGGAAAGACTAAACCCCTGATTTTTCTATCTCCCTTTATCCCTTCTCAAGAAGAAGGAAAGTCATTCTGACAGGATGATGCACAGCATGACCAGAAAAGACCTCTCTCCTTCATGAATAAATTAGAGATGAAAGTTTCACTGATCCCCTTGCATTTTTATGGAGGGACCTCATCCTAATTTACCTAAATGCTTTGAACAAAACGAAAGAAAAATGTAAGCGGCGAAGGTGAAAAGGTTAAAATCCATGTTTAAATGGAAGGGCATTTTAACAAGAAGGCTATGTGGGCTACCTGCATGTGATTGGGTTATCTTATTTTTAAGTTTAAGCATTTAAATGAATAAATCACCACACAATGTGCTTTTTTCCCCCTCAGTTTTAAGTTTTTGCATTATAAAGACAGTGTATGTTCATTCTGCATCTATGAGTGCCTAAACATTCATTGATTGATATCAATGAATGTTTTATAGTATTAGTCAAAATATTATTATTATAATGATAATAAATAATAATAAAAATCTGAAGAGTCTGTGATTCATTAACCTTATTTGAACGATGGAACAATAGATTTCAGCCTTTAGGGTGTATCAGTTATTTAAAGTTCTTTCAGGTTGAGGAGGAAGGAATTGCCTTTTCTGTAGGTAATTTTGAACTCTGTGGAATAGTCTACATTATTTTAATCTGAAGTGGAGAATTCTACAAGTTGCTTAAACATTCATTCCCTGAAGTTGTTCAGGTGTACTTCTAGAAAAGTACTTTAAAATCCTGTGGAAGCCAGCAGTTTCATCCCTATTATATTCTCCAGCAGTTTCCTTATAAGCTAATATATTTTTATGAGTATCACTTAGGAATAATTAAAATACAAAAAAAAGACACTCTCGCTTTCACATCAGTTATTATAGTATTATTCAGAAGTTTAATGACTTTGGAAGATGTTCTTCCAAGCCCAGGTGTACTTTTTTCAGATTAGTGTCTTCTTTGCCAGTGGAACTTTATGCTGGGTCCAAATTCCACAGGGCACAGCAAGTTGGACATTTGTCTGAGAATGACAGGCTTTGTTTGTTTTGATGTGACTCAAAGCCTTCTGTATGCTTATTAAAAAAAAGAAAATAGTCACTAGGTATTTTATAAGAGCTCCAAATACACTTTGTCTATCCTGTGGGTGAGAAAAACACCTGCACTGAGATTCAGGGCACAAGTGGAGAATGTAGTCTCCAAAACACCCCAGTATTTAATAGGTAGAACTGGGCCAGTTGTTGAGGATATAAAATCTTTCAATTTAAATGGATCTATTTCGTTTTTAGTTTTGGTGTTTTATCTCTTTAAGGACAGAACCCCAAAAAACTTCAATTTGAGAGAAGGTTTCTAAACAGTGCAGGCAAAATTCAACTTTTCAGTGACTGCAGAGAGAGCTCCTGGCATGGTGGAAGGAGGTCACAGTCACACCCAGGCTGATGTAAGGACGGATGAGGTGTCTGTGATCGTTGTTGTCCAGTTGTCCTGCTTGTTCCAAACTAAACACCTAACATATAGACAGCTACATCTGGGCCACAGGAGTTCTGGTCTACAAGCTGGTGTAATTTACCCTGTCACTAAAACCAGCCCTGGGTGAAGCCCAATGTTTTCAACATCCATCATAATTTCAAAAATTCCAAACCCACACTAGAGTAAGTTTAGCTTCAGATTTCTAAGCCACCCTATGTCTTTAAAAAAGGAAGTCAGCATTTCAGATCACCTAAAAAGCTAGTTGCATTCCCTCAAAATCTGTAGAAGGTTTATGCCTAAACTAAATTCTAGTTTGAACCAAAATGATGAATATAGTGTTAAAATTAAATCATGACACATATGCAAATATTTTGGAAAGAAAAGGTATGTTCATGCAAAATCATGGCTCTGTCTGTGGCTGTGTCATTGCACTCTGAACTAGGATGCAATTTCCCTCCCAGTTTGATCCACCAAATGTGTGTTAAAACTTTAAAAAGCCCATTAACCCTTTGTGTGTCTTAGGTTTTCTACCTACAGACTCAGGAAAACACTGCTTATTTGTCTTTTTGTTATATTTGGGCATCTATTTATGGCAATACGTGATTATATATGGTGAGAGACTCTTTTCTTTGCTCCTCAGACAAATGCAACTTGGTTTTGATGCTGCCAGATTGAAACCAAACATTGCCAAAATAATGACAGCGAAGCGAGCAAGAAAAGTTGGGGATTTTTTTATAAAAGGACTGAAAAGTTCCAAAAGCTTCAACCCTCCAAGTGTCTTTTTTTAATTGGGGTCAGTATTGATACAACAAGGCAGAAAAGGCATCCGGGTAAACACGTCCCCCAAGCCGAGCTGTCACAGCACACCCATCCATGTCCGTCCATTAAATGTCAGTGTCTCTGTGGAAGACAAATGCCCCTTCCCAAGGACGCTGGCCAGGCCACGTGTGTGTGCCTTGTGTGTGTGTGTTTTTTGAAGGCTGACAAGGCACCTCTGCCATTTCCTCGCCTGGAGCTCTACCCACAGGCGGCCGTGCCGGCCCCCCTCTCCCAAATGTTATTATTCTGTCGTGAGCCCTTCTTCGGTCAGGATGTTACTTCATTTCCACCTTTTGTCTCAGGTTGAATGTGAATGATGCTCTTTCAGCAATATACGGTCGCTCGAGCTCCCCGCTGCAGCCTTACATAAATATACAACACCCGTCTCGGCCTATAACTCACTTCAGGCCTGGAAAAATAGTGACTTCCTTTATTGGCCAGATTCTTTCGCAATTCCCAACAGCTGTATGTTTTCACCTCCGAGGATCCTTATCTTCAAGTTTCCATTTGTCTCAGCACTATTCCAGTGGATTGCCAATAAAAATGATTCCCATTTTTATAACCCCTGAGAACACGGGGAGCGGACTTTCCAGAAAAACCTATTTTTTAGCAGGAAAAAAAAAAAGGGGAAAAAATAAGGAAAAAAAAAAGCAGCTCCCCACAACTTAGCAGAAGGCAGGATTTAGCCTTCACACAAATATTTGAAAGTGTGAAACTTCCCGAGCAATCATCGCAACTCTGCCGAGATGGGAACGGAGACTTCCAGCAATCTCTGAAGCCGCTCAATCAAGGACTCTTAATTTTCCATTTGAGCAGGAGGAACGGCTGTGAATGGAACATTTATTAACACATGCGCCTCACACGCACAAAGAGAGCTATATTTACAAAGAATTAAACTTGAGAGCATGAAATAGCCTTGTAACCATATGACAAAGATACACTTAAAGAGATGTAAACACTAGGTGCAGGGAAATTTGCCAGGTTAGAGTCAGCTGTATCACTCTGTTTTATTACTATACAACTGTTTACTGAGAAAAGACAGATGATGGCTGATATACTCTGTGTGTTATCATAAGGGCTTGCTTGGGAGCTCTTTGTGACTGACAATTGCTACAGCCCTATGCAAAAACCTGGCCTGGGGAGTTGTTTTTCTTTTAATTCTTCTCTGTCCATCATTCCAAAGCATTAACAATTCTTTTAGAAAAGCAAACTGGCAAAGCATCCTGAGTGTTTTGTATCACTCCCATGAGACTGTCACTAAAGAAGTTTAAATCATTCTTTCTTCTTCTTACAGGGTTATTGGGTTTGGTTCTTCCAAGGATAAATTTTTTAAAACTTCTCCCCTGTCTGGGCTATGTAAGCCCCAGGTTCACACAGCCCTTTCCTGCCCAAGTCTTGGAGAAAACACTGTGAAATACCTTTATAATAATTCTCAGCTCCAATTCTGCTGCTAACAACTCCTAGAGTGACTTCTAATAAGAGGTGGAGCTCCTGTGTCTCCCTGGAGATGTGCAAAGCTGCCATCAGGTTGCCCTCAAAGGGGGTTGAGAAACCCAGAAGAGGAGCCAATGCAGCACATGTGCCTCTCTCATCTGATTCATTTCCATGACTAAAAAAAGGATTTCCAGGTATCTGAGAGAGATGGTTTAGAGCATGTTGGGCTTTCTTTATCCTTACTGGGTTCACAGCACCAGGACTGCAACATGAGACAGCTTTAGTAGCATTCCTTGCTGCTTTCCAGAGTGGGTTCCTTAAGAGGGGCTGGAGGAGAAAGAAAGGGAAGAGTGGAGAGCTGTGGTGGCAGGTGTTGCCTTCTCCCCATCTCTACCTCTGCAGATATTTACACAGGAGCAAATTTAAGGCCCAGTTCATCCTGCTTCCCTTCAGGTACCCGAAGCACTGAAGTTATGAACCAAACCACTTTGTTCTTCCTCTGCAGTCAATGGAGAGAACAAGAGGGATGTTCAAAAGGGATGAATCATCCCTCAGAGTCTCTTCCAGCTGGGATGAACCCCAGCCCTGCTATCTGCTGTCACTGAACCAGAAATTCGCCATCACCTCTCTCTCCACCATTTCTTTTCTCTGCCTGTGACAAAAATTTTGTCCTATTCTTAGGTTCAAGTATTCTGCTCTGTCTCGCCTGAGGAGAAAAGGGGAAGGGTTCTTTCCTTATGGGTTCCTGATCTAAATGAATTATTGCAAGGCAGTTTTTTTTAAAGCCTTGGAAAGGGGATTTGAAGCTATTGTATTTATCTGACCATTATGAGCACTGTAAAACATGCTGTTTCACATTGTAACATAAGCTCTTTTTTAAAGTATGCCCAGAGTATTTGTAATTGTTATCAGGCCCAGATGTATCCGAGTGTCAGCATGAAGCACTGAGAGTTGGCTCAGATGTACAGAATGTAATTAGCTCAAAGCCCTGTGCGCTTAGTTTGTAGTGGAAGCACAGACTGATAATAAAACCAAAAAAAATGAAAGTGGCAAAGGTTAAAATCTATTGTTCACAGTGCTAAAGCTGTTCTGGGGGAAGCCAGTGCTGTCTGCTGCAGCGTTGGAGTGCTCAGACTCCAAACGAGATCAGAAGTGAGCCAGTGACAAAGGTTAGTTCAAAATAGGTGATGATAGACTAACATTAAATTGACATTATTCTCACAATAGTGGCCCAGACATTTGGTCTATCTAGTCTGGTATCCTGCCTCTGACTTGCGCCAATTCCCTCATGTGTCCGGAGGAAGAATAGCATATGATCCACACACCCACTTCCCACTGAGCTTCCAGTGACTTGTGAAATCCCAGATGTGGAGGGAGTGTGGGGATGGTACAAACGGTTCCTGAGCTGCATGGGAACCATCTATTCACTCATGTACTCATCTGCATGGCTGCCAACTTGCTTAGCCTGCGGGTTTTTTTCTGTTGTTTTTGTCATATCCAGGAAAAATCTGATTTTTCTGATAGACACTTGCTGGGAACACAGGAACACCCCCATGCCCACCTACTGCTGCCCTCTACTGAGTGGGAGCACAAGCTCATGTCCTGGTTTCTGGAGCTCAGCATTGCCCAAATTAAAGAGTCTTCTCTTGCTTGAGTGACTTTGAAGCATGTGGATTTGATCTCTATCCCTACAGCCACTATGACATTTCCAAAGGCTTTTGTGTGCACTGTGCTGACAAGCACTACTTTCTGAGGTGGCTATCGGCTCGTTAAAGTACAGACACTTTCTGGCTTGATTGTTGTTAAGGAGACAAATCTTAGCACTTGCAAAAAGCTCTGATAGTTACAGTGCTCTGCACTGATATAATGCATAGGGATGTGGGTGTACTTAAATTTAGATGTGTGCACTTGCATCACATTCACAAATGCAATAAACAATATCTAATAACATTAATAAGGCACAGGCACATACCAGTTCACAACAGGAAATTCAAATCTGAGGATGACATGCTGATCTCAACTCCCTCTGTTTAGAAAAAATAAGTCAGAACAGCTTGAGTGAAGGACAGAGTGTCACAGCCTTAACTTGAACATTTCCTGGCTTTTGTTGGTTTGTTTCACAGCCTTCACATTCCTTAAACATAAGTTTGTTTGATTTTAATTTCCTTTTCTCTGTTAAAAGAATGAAGAAACGTGTTTGAGGGGAGCCCTGAGCATGATTTCTTTTCACAGCCACAGCTGAAATTTCCTATGTTTGTTTTTTCTTTTACAATGTTAAAGACAAACTTCTGGGGAGGTGATGCGGCCAGAGACAGGACACATGTTTCTGACAAGAAAGACAGTCTCAGGCTATGCTGGTCATCCAGCACGTGGTGGACCTTGGTCCAAGTTCTTCATCAACAGCCACGGACTTTGGTGAGGGGCCTTAGGCCACTGTGCATGTTTGGATCTGCATGGGGATTGTGGTGTTACAGTACATAACTCTGTGGTATTTGCTTTGCAGGTGGGTGAAAGAAAAACACACAAAAAAATCTAAAACCCATGTGTTCAGGCCACATGAGAGAAGGGCCTGCTTGACTTGGCTGGTGTGAAAGCAAGTCCAGTTACCTGTGTTTCTTTTACAATTTCCACACTCAAGTGCACAAGAGCTGCTGTCTTAAATCCCATCTCCAGAGCCTGACAGCCTTAGACCTTGCTTCACAGCTCAGATCCACAGCCTTCTCCCATAACATATAATAATATCATATAAATAAAAAGTTCTGTTAAGTGAGATCCTTCTTTTCAGTTTCAAATTGCTGATAAACCTCAATTTATCCCTCCTTCTCAGTCCTTTTGCTTGGAAGGATTCCTGCAGGGGAACAAGAAGCTTTGCCATTGTCCTGTTCATATTTTCCCATGTAGAGCCACATCTTGCAATTGTATTTCAAGAATTGACCCTACCTACAGGATGGTGTTTCTATTGTGACTCTTCTAACCCAATGACAGAGGGATCATTCATGTACTTTCCATTTTTCTGTATTATAAAAAAGAGACCCAGAAAGCTAGGAAAGGAGTGCAGTCATCAAGAAATGTGCATGATATGAAGGAGGGAGAGAAGTGAAGGAGAGGGAAATTCCCAGTGCCATTGGCTCCTTTCATGGGTGCTCATGAGTGGAATAGTTTCTGATAGACTCTTAATCCAGAGCCTGGACACAAAGCCCAGAGAAGGTTATAAAACCACATTAGTGGGTGCAGTAAAATAGGTCTACAGGATGCTCCAAATGGGTTATCTGTAACACTGAAATAGCACAAGGCCAGAGATGAGGGGAAAATGGCAGCTTTGAAATTACTTCAAGAGCTTCTCAGAAAGGGAATTCGCCCCACCCACTCTGTTCCTTCTCTCCTGGGATTTTTGCAGGCTCTCACTCCTCCAATTACTCATTAATTTTTTCCCCTCTAGCCTCAGTTCTGCAAAGTCAACATGGCTTATGAAAATCAAGTTGTATTCTGTATACTTAATACATCATCTCTAAGAATAATCATTTTGGAATCTGAACTTGTTTCTGTTATCTGGCTCAGCTTGACAATGATTTATGAAGCAGAAAACAAGACAGCTTCATTTTCATAAGGCAGCCTGAACCTTCTGGACAAGGAAGAGCTCTGAAAGTTGTTTTGACTAGTAAACTGAAACAAACATGACACAAAAGTCAATACAAGTGCAACATCAGCCTCTCATTTTACAGAGTAACTTTCCTCTGCTAGAGCAATCTGACAGTCAAAATGTTGTGATATTCGATAACATTCTGCATCTTCACTAATTACAACTGCGGGGTACTTGCTGTGATGGGCATTTTCGATGCAAACGAAATACATGGCAGCCATTCACAAAGCATGTCTGGTTAGCAGTTAAAAGGACACTGTCATCGCATTTGGCTTACATTTTATTCCTGTGGATAGAGATATTACACATTATATTTGAACATTAATCTGGATTTATATTAGCTCTCGGAAAATATGAGCTGACTTATGTGAATCAGTCCGTGTTTATTCAGCGATGAGCGTGTTGAAATACATGTGATTGATTCTTTGGAGTTTCATTCTATATTCACTGCCATTATGCAGCTCTGAGAAACTGGAAGATGCAATTCCCATGAAGATCTTAGAAAAAGTCTCAACAATTTCAGTTCAAGTAGACTCCTCACCCATTTCTAGTAATATAAAACATATGGCACATGCCAGAGACAACGTTAGCTTATTGCACCTCCTTTTAGTGTGCAATAAGTAATATAGATAATACGAATCCTTCCATATGAGATTAATTTATTTTGAGCCTTTCCTTAATGTTTTATAAAACATACCAGCAAAGTGATTGTGGTGGAAAACACCACGAAGGGAGGCAAACTGAAATTTTTTTAGATGTCCAAAATGTCAGGAGAAAAGTTTTATTTTGTACTCTATGTAAGAGACACCCAGAAAGTGAAGACAGTCTATCCATTAATATTATGCAGAGCTAGTTGAAATTTTTCAAACCATATTTTGGAAGACTTTTTAAAATTATAATGTTATAAAATATTAGTATTAAAATAAATATATATAAAATAATAACGTTAACTTTCTAGATTTTATTACTGCTACAGGTAATGCTTTCGATAATTGTATTGCAGGTTTTATTTGGAAGTATCCATTAAAAGTTTGCCTTTCATCTAGGTAAATTTGGTGCTAACTTTCTCCAGATTTTGAAATTATATATTTTTAAAACAGAACTGTCATTGATGAGGAAAATCTATTAAAGAATATGGTCAGACACTTTTATGCAAAAAGTGTTAGCTCCAACATTCCTTGAAATCAACTCTTGGTGGATCCCTAAACAGAGCCTAGAAGATACTGCTGCATATTGCAGCCCTTCATATAACCACAGAATCATGGAATATCCTGAGTTGGAAGGGACCCAACAGGATCATTAAATTCCAACTCCTGGCCCCAAACAGGGACACCCCAACAATCCCACTCTGTGCTGGAGAGTGTTGTTCAAACGCTCAAGCAGGAGCGCAATGACACGGAGTTGCTTATGGATTAATTTATTTGCTTTATCATGAGAAGTGCTTCCAAGGAGGCAAAGCTGGGTTGTACAGTGCCTTTCCTCTCTTTTCACCAGAGCAATCAGGAGTAGCTCCACTTTAAATCCATATGGCTGCATGGACAGAAACATGCCCAGAACTGCTCTTTGCCCTGTCCCTCTGCCTCCCTAGAGCACTGATTATTCCTATTCTCAAGCTATGAGCTTGCTTGTAGCTCTGGTGACCTTTCCAAAATGTGGTTCATGGTGTAAGGGTTCCTACATGAGTGTGACACTCCAGTATGGGGTCAGTGTCCCCACCAGCACTGTGACAGGTGTCCGAGCTGGCTAGGGACTCTCTGGTGACCTGGTGGCAAGTTGTCTTTTCAGCACTCTTGGGCCATAATGTACCTTCACTTCCATTCCTCCCTCCCAGATCTTTTCCTGCCCTTTCATTCTTCAGATCAGTAAAACCAAGATGCTTGGAGAATATTTGATTTTTGAAGCTTTAGAGTTAAGTCAGTCAAATGTGGGTGAAAAATCCCTGATGTTTTAGTCCCAGCGTCAGTACGGAAGTAGATTGTGTACTTGACTTTAACAATCTTCCAAGATATAAAGCCATTTGACTGAGGTCATACTTAAGATAATAAAACTCCCTTTGATGAGGTTCATTTACATATTTGTTTTCCTTGCTTGAGCCCATTTTTTTGTATAGATTTAGTGCAGTTGTTTACAATGCTGGAATTTTTATGATTAAGGTCATACATGAGAATATTTACAACATCAGGAATAAACACAACTCCTATTTAAGAAGCATATCCTGTTCCCAAATGAGATCCAAGCCCTGCTTATAATATCATGCATTTGTAGAGCACTTAATAAATGTTTATTTTCAAATGCAATTATAAACAATTCTTGCATTGTTGCGGTAGGACGTGGGCTTCACATCTCTTGACATTAGCACAGGAGATATCCATTAGGCAAGGTATGCCTCTTTGAGAGGTAGTTTGACCTCCAGCCCTGTCTGCAGAGGGCAACCCCTTGCTTTGTGGCACCCTGGATTGCAAATGATGCTTTCACTCCTTATGGGTTCAAGGAAACACTTTAAATAAATAAATGCACACAGGCATGTCTTGGATATTTAAAAGAAATTAAAGTTAGCATACACAGCTTCAGGCCACCATTACCTGCTGAGAATGATGAATTTTGGGGTGACGGGGTGTACAGTCACTTGAAACAGCAGCGATATCACAAATATTTTCAGAAAAGTGACCAAGAGTTTGGGTTTGGTTTGTTTTCCTTTCCCGCCCATGGCCCCTTCCCCTTTGTATCAAATCCACAGACGTTCTGGCAACAGACCTCTCCTGTTGGAGGGGCAGAGAAGGAAAAAAGAATACCATAAAAAACAACGGGGAGATGTAACATGTGCACTGTAATTAGATGAGGAAGCCATTAATTATGTTGTTTTCAATATCCTCTAAAAGGGTTGCCCACCCCTAACTACATATTTATACATATTTACTTGTTAATCAATAAAGGAAAATGGCTACATTATTTTGATTAAAACATCAACCAAATGTGTGGCAATAAAATCAAATTTCAGAGGGAAGGTAAAAAAAAAAAGAAAGAGAGGGAGAATGAGAGAGATAGCTATGTATGCCTTCCTCCAGACCATGATATATGACATTTTCAGGCTGCTAGGAGAGCAGACACATTAAGAAAATAGTGCTAATGATATTAAAGTACTTTACAAGGCTTGTTACTAAGCGCTGACAAACCTGTCAAGTGTATAATGTAGGAGGCTATTGTAGCGTTCTCAGAAAACCATACCTCTGCCCCATTTCAGTGCAATCTCCTAATAATGGAGCTGCTATAAATTCTAGCCAGCAATGGGACAGACTCCTGGCTTCTCACCCCGATGTGAAGACATGATAAATATAAAAGAAAATGGCTGTCAGTTTTGGCGCCCGAACCTTATTACAAAGTCTTAATCTTACTGGCCTCAGCACCTTTTATCACCGCCTTGTTATGAGCTGATGGCTTTTTTATTTGCTGGGAGATGGAGGATGTGTCATTTGATGTCCTTTTATGTAGCCACTGCTCTGTCCTCTCATGGAAAAAAAATCTTTTTTTATATGTTTATTACAGTAACCGATTAAATGCAAGGCTCATGCTGTGTTTGGTGCAAGCAACTTCCTGGCTGATTTTTGCAGAAGCCTAGATTTAGATAGTCAGATGCAGAGTTATTAAGAATGTGGGCACAATGGAGTGTTATTTTATTTTCCAGCTCTTGGAGTGTTGGCATCGCTGTTGGTGTTATTATTTATTATTATTTATTGTTTTACTTTCTGTATGGATTTTTCCTTCTTGCCAAGGTCAGAAAGAAACCGTAAGTCCTGGCTCATTCTCTTTCACAGTTCCCTCCCCGTCGCCTCTCTCTCTCTCTCTCTCTCTTCCTCTTTGCAAGTGTCAGCCACAAAGATGATGGGCCTGTAAACAAAGTTTGACTCAAAACTCAGCTCAGGTTCAATCAGTTTGAACTTTAAGATGAGATATCTCACAATTATCTAAATATTATTCCTAAACCTCACAGCTGACTTCCTGTCTTCTTCGTTTATGGCAAACAAAAGACTGAACTCCACTTGAAACAATGACCCTGTCAGAGCCCTTATCCCCCCAAGAACTGCAGCAAAGTGCCAGCATCAGGTACTTAACTCAAGATGACATTGATGGGTTGCTTTCAAGCTGTGGCCGGAGACTCCATCACTTGTCCTTATCCTCAATTTGAAGTCGGGGCGGCCTACTTTGTTGCTGCAGAGGAGTCCCCTCCCTCTGATTTTTGTCTGCCAGATGGTGACCAGGTTCTGAGTAGGGCTGGACCCATTAGCCGAGCTCCCCATCTAGTGGCTGCCAGCGTGGGGGGGGCAGCAGACAGGAGCTCGAGCAGGACCTGTCGCCCTCCAAAGGCTGAAGCTGAACCAAGGAAGAGGGCAAAACCAGAAGAAGATTTAAAGGAAAAAAAAAAAAAAAAAAGAAGAAAGAGAAAGAGTAGGTTTTCCAACCAAGTTCATCTCCTATGAGAGTCAGTCTGTGTTTCTCTGTCCAGCACACTGATTGTCTCAAGACCCTGGCACCACAGCTCATGAGGACAGGAGGTGCATCTGCACATGAGTGCACTCAAACTTCCCTGGCTCTGTAACACAGAAATGCCCAACAGAAATATGCACCCAGTCTTCTGTGACTACTCCTCTTCCCTAGAAAGGCTCCAGTGGGAATGACCATATTTAACTGGTCATCATGCAGTCACATTGTCAAGGAAGCTTCTTACAAAATCCAATCTAAATGGATTTAGGAGGCAATGCAGTAGGAACAAGAATCATAAAGATATGAGATAAAGTTAGAGATATCTCTAACTTGCCTCAGCAGATCAGTGTTAAGAATAAAATATTTTTGAGTTTGGGACTCACTTGAGCCAAACTGTCTGTTCTCCGTCTACGTATATTAGAATTGTCATGCAGGTACTGGTACTGTAGATACAATGTGAGGTTTATTTTCAGGCTACAACTGATGAGGAATTAGGTTCCTATGAGTTGCACGGAGCTGAGCAGTTGGGTAAAGGATGGAGACCCTATGGATCCTGACTGTAGGAAAAGTCTGAGCCTGAGCTCACACATTATAAGACACCAGAAAATGTGAGGGGATCAAGTGCTTCTCATCATCCCCTTTGCTCAGTACTGACCTGGCTCTGAAGGAATTCCAGTATGAGCTGGAGATCACAATCAGTCATCCACAAGAAGTTTGGTCAGTTCTACTGCACAATGAGCTGTCATAAAGCCCAGGCATGGACACAGCTGAAGGATGAGAGGTAGACCCTGCAGTGAAAGGACCTTTCTCTCCCTTACCAGCTGCTGGGCATTTGTTATATTGGTGTTTCTAAAGGGTAACAGCTTCTCAAGCTGGTTTCCATGAAGATGTATCTGGTGATTGACATATTAGGAATAAGGACTGAGAAAGTGGAATAAATTGTTTGACCTGGGATATGCACAAAGTTTCTTACACTTGCGTCTATCACACGTAACACCATTCTGACTCTTATATCTCAATATCCTTTATTCTCTGTAATCAACCTGTAGCTAAAATAAAACAAAACAGTCCTTAATGTGTCCTGGGGTATTAGCTTGTTGCATATTTTTGGAAGTGTTTTTGCACTTTAAAAGCAACCTTGAGGGTGAGAGAGCACAAGACCAGTGCGGTAGTTACTGTAATAAGGCACTTGTGGTTTGCTAAAGCACAAGGAGAAGAAAAACAATTGATGAAAAACTCAATAGGATGGGAAAGGCAAATTGCTTGGCTGGAGATTTAATTAAAAAGGAAACAGCCCTCCCCATTTAAAGGTCGCTTTGCACCCCTTAAATTACAAAAAGAACTCGGGGCTGAAATCAACACACAGTGCATGTTAATTATAGAGAGCAGCAGACTGTGCAACTGGTCCAGCTCTTTTCAGGCAGGGCCATAAGGCTGCAAGACATGGCCAGTACATGCCAGCTATCGCTGGGACCTGACTCCAGGATCTACCTCCAGCAGAAGTGATGCTCACCTGGATCACATAAAGCATGCAGAATGAAATATAATGTGGCTTAAGTCTCTGTTTGCCATTTTCCTCCTTCTATCTCCCACTCCTCCTCAACAGCCCTTTATATATTACCCTTGGCTTTGTGCAGCACTTTCACTGCCATGAATGCATCTCTCCCATGGGAGAACTTGATGAAGGTTATCCATTGTCACCCAGTGTTATACTGGGATGTCAGGACACCTTGAATAAACGGTTTACATGAGATGTTGCCTCTAAGTGCATCCTCGGAAAAACTGCCATTGCCCTTTGCTGAGAAAGTTAACATCATAAAGTGAAGGCTGCCTCCGACCAAATGGGAATGACATTGCAGATTAAGGGCTCTTTAAATTATGCATTTAGTTCAGACTCCCGGGGAGACAGTATATGAGATAAAGCTAGCAGACTTACTCTGCAGCCTGGCTCCAGAGCGGAGGACATTTTTAAAACATTTTGCCAAAGAAACTTCTGTAGAGGTAAAAAAACCCCTACCCAAAACTAACTAATCCAAAACATCAAAAATACCAAATTCCACTTAGTCATGTCTTTAAGGGCACATGTTACTCAAATGAGGAAAAAAGAAAGTGAAGAAAGGAGAAAGAACATTTCCCAGGGATTTAGAAGGATGGTGACTATCCAAGTTTTAATAATAAGATTCCTGTTAGCAGAACTAGTATTATGTTTCCCAAACATTTATTAGATTAAGAATGGTCTTATTTGCTTTCCACTGATCACCCCCACACACATAATGTCCCTGGCAACACTGAAGTATTCAAGACATCCTCACAGCTTGTACCTGCTGAGACAGATTTGAGAAAAAAACCCTCTTGGTTCCCGTTTGCATGCAGCTCTGTAACCTGTAACTTCCTGCCTTCATTTAGCAGAGTTTAAATTGCAAATTCATGTTTCTTAAAAATGCTGTAACATCATAAGTGGGACAGTTTTATGACAGCTCTGAATTACCAGACAATACTGACACATGCCGCGTGCACTTACTTTGCCTACCAGTTATGGCTGTATTTATCTGCCCATATGTCACTCTGTGTCTAACGCATCTATTTACCACGTTGAGATGGATATTCCACAATTGAGGGCTCTTAGTGCATCCTTTAGAATGTTAAAAAAAAAAAAATTCTTGTTTCTCAGATAATTTATTTTATAGGTGATAGTTCTGCCTTTTTTAGGGATTTTACAGGCATCTTTCTGCAGTTCCTTTATTTCCAGATGACACTGACTTGGAACTCTTCCCTGACAGGCAAAATGGGCTGAGCCTTCGTTTTATTGATGGTAAAACACAGAGACGGCACTCACAGGCATCTGTAGGTGAATCTGGGTTGGATTATGCAGAAGATAAACTCCCTTGGCTGGGGGATCGACAGAAGAACTCAAAACCAACATTCAGTGAAGATTTGACAGTCTTCTTTACCCTCTTTCCATCCTCCACAAACTCACACATGCACCCTGAAATGTTGTGAGCCTCCCTGCCCTGCTTTCATGCAGCCAACTGGCACCAACCAGCCACGGTTCTGGTGAAACAGGGGACAAATTCCCAGCACAAAGTCACTGGTGACCAGGAGGGATGGGCAGCTGGGGGAGAGATGTTCCATCTGCAGTTCCACATAACCACTGCAGCCAAAGCAGTTTTAATAAGCTCTGACATTCCTTCTGGATATTTTGCCCAAGCTGGAAAATTGGCAATCCCCTCTCCCTGAGGTGACAAAACTTGGGTGCAATGAGGCATTTTTGTCTTTTATTTTATGCTAAGATTTTCATGTGTCTTGTAGCTTTAGCTGTATTTCTAAATACCAGGCAGTAAAAGTTCCAAAAAACTTATAAGGTTGTCAAATTTGCGGAACATGACTATATATATATGTACAAATGCACACATATGTGGAGAGACAGAAAGAAATAAAGGCACAGAGAGAAAGGGGCAGAAGCATATGTATGTTTAGATGTATGTATAGTATGCATACATATAAATATGTGTTTTTTCAGGACCTTTACCAAGACGTGTGATCTGCTTTGACCAATGCTCACCAGCATACATTGCAATTTTGCTCTCAATTATTTTAGACAGAATTACAGTGATCTTTATTCATCCAAAAGAAAGCATATCGTTCTGTCCAAATACACCAACAGATGCAGCTCCCTATGATTCAAATCTTCACGAGTTTTGCCTGAGCTGGAGTTGCCTCTACTCCAAAAGAATTATCTCTGCCATCATAGAAATGTTGCCATTTTGGGGTGAAACACGGCAACTGGGTGATTAAGGAAGAAATACTTCACAGTAAGCCAGGCCCAGGTCTGAAATGTGGTGTGTCTGACAGCAATCGCCATGGAGAATTTTGGTCAGTGAATAGGTTTTTTTCCTGCAGGTCTTTATCTTGCAAAAAGTTCCACAGGTCGTTAGCGCCTACAAGCTGGTTTACCCCATGGTCAAAAGTTATCTACTCCTACCACATAAAGCCATTAAAATTGCACTTTAGGTGCAATTCAGTGATTCTAAGGACTGTCACTCCTTCAATCTGCTACAGCTTGCTTGCAGGATTTGAAGCTTGAACATCTGCATTGCATTGGAGAAGGAATGGAAGCCAAGTATTGACCAGACCTGACTGTTCACAAGAGCTCAGAGACAGATGAGACAACCTCCTTCTTCCACAGATAAGGAGAAATCTGGCTTTTTTTTTTGCTCCACTTACTAGACAGACAGGAAAATTACTCCTTCCAGGTAGAGCAAGAGCAATTGCACTATCCCCTTAATCAGTACTTGCAGCATATCAAGCTCATCATCTTGATGGTAATAGCTGTTTGACAAGTCAGGATAAAAGTGATAGTCTTCTGAAAATGAGATAACAATCCAGTTTAAAAAAGGAACCAAAAGAAAAGAAAGGAAGAAAAGAAAAGGAGAGAGAGAAAAAAATATGACCCAGTGTGAGGTGTCTTTTAATTTAATTTCATCCAAGGATAACAGTTTACCAAAAAATGTCTTCTGTGAGTCACATACGGTATTTCAATCTGTCATCTTGTATTGACCTGGCTAACATGGAAATATACTGCGCTGAGCTTTTGTCGGGCTTACCAGCTTGGTCTAAAATCTGATGATTTCTTTTTTAGATCATAACTGTGCTGAGCTATCTGCTTCTACTTTCTTCTCTCACACGCAGAGAGCTCAAAATGGAAAATTCATCCAAATGCAAAAAGAAACAGCATGATCTGGCTCACAGATCCTCAGAAGTACAGGCAAAATTGAATTTTACTGTTTTCCTAAAAATGAAGGCCCAGAGTCAAGCCAATGCTATCAAGGAAAAGGGAAATGGCTGCAGTAGAGCAGGAATGGGAAGAGCCAGGCAAAGCAGCAACATAGAAATGTGTTTTTCCTGCTGTTATAACAACTCTAGTACTGCTTTATTTTGGCAACAATTACTTAAAAAAGTTATTTACAAACTTTCACAAGAGTCAGCTGCAAGAATTGGCTTGTTGTATACACTGATAGCTTGCAAAATAATTATTATATTAAATATTAATTTAATAGTTATGCCATTAAATATTAAAAATAAACATTATTCTGGAGCTGAATCAGTAGCAGAAGTGAGTTCAGCCTTGCATTGGTTAATTCTGAGAAAAGGTACCAGTTGGTCAGTTTGCTGCTCTTTAACTGCTGAAGTGTTTCTGAGAATTCAGTCTCCAATTAAAATATTTATCATGTCAGAATTAGTTTTCTGGGAATCTTCTCTACTCTTTTCCTTAAGGTAGCTAAAAGAATAAAATAAAATACCCATGCTGGTCTATGAGTATTCCTGACAGTGAACTTGGTTCCTGGAAGCAGAAGGGGAGAAAATTCAAAGCAAATGTATTTAAAACTGAGTAAATCTTCTCTGGGCTGTGCTTGAACATTTTGTCTCTGGTATTTTCTCTGCTCTGGTTGTTGCTTCTCATGCTTCAGTGATCAATCTCTCTATACTGTTAAAGCTGTGGCACCAGGAAACTTGTAAACCACGGCAAATTCTGAGAAATCCAGTGTTCATGTAGCCCAGCAGTGGGATCAGAGATTTCTTACTGAACTCCTCCTCCTCAAAAAGAAGACCAGCAAAAACCAGAAAGCCCAAACCTACCCAGAACAATGGTCTGTTTTTCAGCTGGAAAAGGAGTATTTCATGGAAGCCACGCTATGCAATCTGCAGTCTTAGAAGTTGTGCCAAATGGCCACAAGAAGAGGAAGCGGAGAATGGCCAGGCATGTGTTCTTACAGGGTGTTCAGCAGATTAAAGGCTTACCTGAGACTGATCACAAAAGCAATCCTAAAAAGATGAAGCTGGGATTTTCACAAGCATGACCTTCCTTGCAAGATTTGCAAAAAGTTGTTCCTGCCCATGGCAGTGGGGTTGGAGCTAGATGATCTTTAATGTCCCTTCCAACCTAAAAAATTCTATGATCCTATAATTTCCTGTGTTTTCAAAACCCACAGGGAATTGGGTCCTTTCAAAATTCTTTTTGAAATCTGTGGTGTCAACAAGGTAGTTTACACCTTTTATTTTCCCACACATTTTCTTAACCTGGTAATGCCCTTTACCTCCAGCCCTTTGCACTAGTAGGACCTTCAGATCCCATCCAAAGTCCTACAAACATACAGCACTACATTTGTTGTTGAGAAGACCTTGCAATCTAAACAGATCAGACAAAGTAAGAAGAGAAATGGAATCACATTAAGGGATAATGATTTGTCCATGCTCTTAAAGAACTCCTTGGCACCAAAGTAAGCCCAGCTCTCTGCCTGAGGCCTTACTGTCAGCTCGCCAAACAGATATGGAAGGACTAATAAAAGTCAGTCAATATTTAGATGGTGCCATAGTAGCTTATTATTTAATGAAACTGAGTAGGAAAGTAGGAAAGTAGACGCAGTGCATCTAAAGATCTGTATTTCAGCAGAATCCTCCCTTTATTAAGATGAATAGGGAAGCACTGGGACAAGGAGCATTTCTTTCACTGCCTGATAACACTTAAAGTATTTTGAACAACGCTAATTGTGCCTCAGATTTCTACACTGCTTTATGGCAGAGAAAATATTGCCACAGATACTTAATTTCTTCCTGGAAGAATATTTTATACTGGCCACTTGTTGATACCCATTTCTGTTTTATTTTTCTGTCCTCTGGTTTCTTTCTGCTTTCAGCAGCGTGTTGCAAGTTCTTTATCCTGATCTATAATCCCGATGTAGTGAGGTGGGAGTTTTTACCAGCGTGGCAGTCTGTCTTCCTCCTGCACAACACAGCCCCTTACCAGGATCTCTGCTCAGCATAAAGAGGTTATCTCTGAATACAGAACTGCCGAAGGGCACTTAAAAGATTTTTGGAGAAGTGCTGGTCACAGGCAGGCAAGGTCTCTAACCCACATTCTACCCCAGTAACATGAGAAACTCTGTAACTTATATCATTCTGAGTAATGTTCTCCATCACATGCAATTCACCTTCCTTTCTTTTTTTTCCCTTTTTCAGCTGGCTTTGTTGTTTGCGTGGTGTCAGTAGGAATGTGCTTGGAGCAGAGTTATATGGCATCATTTGGAGAAACATTGCGTTAATAACCAGAGTTCAAGGGCAAAGGATATAAACGGAGCAAATTACAAGTCTGAGCAGATATATGGCTTTTGCTAAAAGGGACACAGGCTGCTACTTTTATTTACTGGGTGCTGGAGCGCTTGCAAAAAGGTGCAAGAAAACATGAATACATTTTTAAATGATACTTGGTAGTTCAGAAAAGCAATGCAAATTTTTAATCTAGAGAGAAACGCTGTTTGAGGGTAAAAATAAATTAAAAATTGCCTATCCTTGCAGTGACTTTGTATTTTTTAACCCTACACTCCTCAAATGCTAGCATCATTCAGATCTTATTGACCCAACTTTGCCCTGACTGAAATTTGGAGGTATTAAAGCAGACATTAACAATAAAACAATGGCAGGTTCAGAGCAACCATTCATCCAAACTCAGCTGTAATTAAGTTTCGGCTTTGAATGGCTCAGTCCACTCCCTTGATCCTCTGGGTTCAGCCACCACCTCTCCGTTATCTCTGGATTAGGTGGCGAATCTCCTGCCTCCGTGACTCAGCACAAACCCCAAACCCCAGTCCCTGGAGAGATCAAAGTCTGCTAAAAGGCCGAGGAGTTTCAGGCAAATTCTGTCAAGCTTGTCACAGGGTGGGATTATTTCATTTCACAGCCTGTAATACAATTTCATGTACTGCTATTGACTGTGGTAATAACTAACTGGAACATTTTGTTTATCTGATTTTCTGAGGCTGCAGATTCATCACTAGTTTTATTTCATTTTTTCTTAAGTGTTTCATAATTTATTTTTTCTAAACTACAAGATACTACTGAAATTCATTTTTCTACTATTGCTAGACATACATTACTGCTGATTACCAAGCAAGATATATAATGCAGCCTATAAATAATAATCTCCTCTGGTGAAAGGATATCCAAAACAAAATCTTCTTATTTCAAATTCTTTGACTCTCTATTTTTTTAAAATCAGCTCATTCTTCAAGTATTGTTTTTACAGCTTGTTCTACAAGTGTGCAAAGACCAAAAAAACCACACCAAAAAACAGAGTTTAAAAAATGAATTTTCTGAAAACATCTGGTCTCCCTCCTTTGTCACAGTGCCACAGAAAATATTTCATCTAGCAAATTGCAGGTGATTTTTAAACACACAGAAGTTAGGAAAATATTAAGGAGATTTACTCCCATCTACAAAATGTTTTGTGATGCAAAAATGAGTACAGAAATTAGTATGCAGAAAAAAAAAGAAAAATTGAAATCTTTGTAGGGAAGAAGAATGCCAGGGGAGTGTTTCATTTCATATTATTCACCAAAACCCCCAAACTTGTCTTATTTTTGCTCTTTGCTGTTTAAAGGACACTTCCTTGCTTGGTGGGTTCTGAGCTGACATTTTTGCACAAAATAAAAAACTTACTATGATTTTAATGCCATACAATATAACAACAGCTGTGCGCATCAGAATAAGACATAAGTAAGAAAAACAGAAACTGACTTGAAGTAGGCGATTGAATTCTGAAGGGTTTATTTATTTTTTTTAATACGCTGTGCGCTGCTCATAGCAGCAATCACAGTTTAACTCGCAGATCGGCAGAGTTATATTTTATAACCAGTGGCAGCACCTGGGCTTTTTGGGGTCTGTGAGCCGATTGCTGTGGCAGCACAAGCTGAGCCATGCTCGAGAAGCGGGTTCTCTCCCCGCTCTGCAACATGAAGCCTATCCAGTTTCCCATATGACATATTCTTTTCTCCCACTGGGACATAATAGAAACTAATCTTCGACATCTAAACATTCAGAGTCGAGTCCTTTTGTTAAGTCTTTTTATTCATTTCAGCCGGTGCCGGTGCAGCGCCGAGCCCACGTGTATTTACATACACGAAGAACCCTGCTGCTCCGAACTCTCCGCTCGGAAGACAGGGCAATTAATCATCCCCAAATCCTCCCGCCGCGCGCGCGGCGGCTCCGACAGCCAGCATCACCAATCAGCCAGGGCAGGTGGGACGCGGGCCGGCAGGACAGCCTTGCACCCTGACCTGGCACCGGTGTGCTGCCTTCCTCTCCGCCTCTCATTGCTGAGTAAGAATAACACCATTAACAGTGTCCTTGTAATCAGCTAAACATATTAAAGTCAGGAACGGACAGGTATTGCTTCTGTGGTTTTGGGAGGTCGAGGTTTCTCTCTATCTGTCATTGTTTCTGAGGTAGGAGTGTGGAAATCCAGAGCTGAAATCCAGCCCCTGTTGTAGAAAAACCTAGGTGATTTTGCGATAGTTTTCCGTTTGAGAACGGAATTTGCCTTGGTCAGCATGTGTTGCCTTTTGTAAACCAAAACCATCTGAGAGCCAGTGAGATGTTTTTGTGGCAAAATAATTACCAAGGACTAACCTGGTTAATTGTACCTAAAAGCTAAAATGGTGTGACTGGCAGCTATGTGAGAGCCTTTATCCAAGGACCTTCCCTCCTGCCATAGGCATATGGCCATTAAAACATTCACGACCTCTGTCCCCCTGCTTTTCTTGCCCTACCTAATACCTGCCTTCTTCCCTGTCATCCCTGCTGCACTTTCATATTTGTATCATCCCCTTTTCTCAATCTCTGTACTTAAATTCCTGTCTCACTTAAATCCTGCCATTTCTTTTTAGTGTCTGTCCATTTAGCCCATGTGTGGCAGGGCACCAGCCCTGACAAGGCTTTTTTTCCCTGCAACAGCCGCGCCTGTGGTCAGGGAGACAGGGAAGTCAGTGGAAAGGCACCCATCGACACACTGAGCTAGGAGTTAAACCCATAAATTTCTTACCAAAGATATCTTGTTCGTCTTTGTAAATTATAGGGACCATTGAAAATAGCTCAATAAAAGCAGCAAAAGTCAATTGGTAATGATATCTGGAATATTAATTCTCCAGAACTGTAATTTCTTGGTCAGGCTTTCCTGAAGAGTCTTGTCTTTTCCTTCTAAACATGACAGGTATACTTTCTCTCCTTCTTTCTTTTTTTTTTTTTTTTAAAGGAGACTTTTTTAAAACTTGCTATTTCCAGCTCCTGGTGAGGCTTGCCCTTCAGCTGCATCGTGCTAAGAGCATCTGTGATTTTGTCATTAAATGTTATGCAGATGAGGATGTGCCAGGACAGGACGTAGTTGTTTTTGGAGCTGAATTAAAGTTTTGAACAATCATAGCTGGTTTTAATTAATACAGTGGCAAAATGAACCATTTTGTGCATATGCAAATTGCAAATGACTTATTTTTAAAAAAAATTAATTATGATACTAGAGAGGTATTTGTTACAAGGTATATTGCAATTGTTCATGGCATTTTAAAGAAAAAAAGTCAGTGACTGTGATATATGCTGTCAGTTGACTAATAATTAGTTTCCAGTGAAACTTGAAATACACGTACCTTTAACATTCATATGCTGAATAATTTAATAATTTAAAAACCTGCCCAAGTCTTTTGGAGAACGAATATACAAGATATTGAAGTGCAACTGAGATTTCTAGCTCCACTGCTCTTGTATTCTTTGGGACAAAAATAGTCCAAAACCAAGAAAACATCTTGGAGATAGGAGAAAAGTATGTCTTAAGTGCAGATAAACCACATTGTTCTGCACCTTCCTTTCCAGGAAAGACAGCTGACTGTATTCCTTATCTCTAATCATACTCAAGAAATGGCTGTTCTCTTAGGCAGAAATTGGGCAGTGTACAGAAAACTCAACAAAAACAGGTTTTTGAGGAGGGGGAGATGGGGAAAAGCTGGAATGATTCCTTGTCTTCATGAAATGATGACATTTGCAACACTGCAGAGGACCTACTCCTTTTGGTACGCACCAGCTTACCTAAGCTATCCTACTGATTTTAAATCGATAGTAGTTTCAAGGTCAAAGGAGGTCTAGGCACTGCTCTCCAGGACTGGGATGTACAGCCACTCCGGCCCAAAATCATTACTGATGTAAATCCAGGAAGTCGGGCCCATCAACCCTCCATCACCTGTGCCCAGGCAAATGCAAAAGGGAAACAGCCCCAACAAACAACAGAGGTCTTGCTAATGATTTTCTTCCCCCCTATAGCACTGACAGTCTGCTTCTAAGAGAAAAAAAAAATAAAAAGAAAAAAAAGGAGAAAAAAAATAAAAAGACCTTTTTTGGCATGGAAATTGCTTATCTCTAGAGTGCAAATCATAAATCATTCACAAAGATAGTAGTGACTCCAGCCTTTGAGTGTTACTTTGTTAACAGTACAAACCAAAAGGAAGAGAAATTAACATTTGAACCATATTGTTTCTGCAGGGCTGGGAGAGCCCTTGCGAGCCTTGGCTCTGCCTTTGTGATGTCACTCCTGGCGCGGGATGAGGTACTGGTGAACTCTGGTCCCCCAGTTCAGTCTCCGAGCCTTGCTTGGAGGATGATACTATGCAATCTGTCTGCTTTTCAACCAAAATTGGGAATGAGAAACATTCCTCTGACTCTCTCAGCAATTCTTTCAATTAGCATTTTTTTCTTCTTTAGTATGGATCCCTTGAGCTTAGCATCCCTGCATTCCACATTTTTGATTGCATGGACATTTCTTTATTAAAAAAGGGAATGGGCTTTCTGTGCTAGTCTTCCACTAATTATCACTTGTTTTCCAGATAAATAAATATTTGATCAATTGCTTTAGTGGTCTGATTATAAATTGTCTTTCAGGCTTTACCTCAGAATACTAGAATATTATTTGATAGTAATTTCTAAGGGACATTGCCAACTTGAAAACGGGTAGTTTTTAATACATTAAAAGCACTGTACATAAAGCACCAAATCATAAAGCCTTATTCAAAAATTTGCATTTTAATTACCCTATTAAGAAAAAAATGTTTTGTAGGTTTTTTCCTTTAATTTCCCTATGCTGAGGAATGAGTCCCAGAGAAGTAGGGAAAAGTGGAACTAAGTTTCTGTAACAGAAAGAGTAGATCGAGCTATACAAAACTCAAGGGAACCAAACTTCAAAAAATAGAGCAAAATATACTTTTCCTCCTAATTCCCTTGAGTTACAATAACTTTACTTACATTTTAATAAGATTTATATAAAACCAATCTAATTTTTAAGTTGACACGCCTTAAAATCTATGCATATGGCAAAAGAGAGAGAGAAAATCTAAAGTTTTCGTTGTGGTACGGAGACAGCATTTAGGTTTTGATCCTTCTGCCAATGAAATCAGTTGCAAAACTGCCGCCAGATTCCCACCAGGGAGGCGGCCCCTTTAGAAGTAAAAGCAGCAACAAGGCTCGTCACAATCTGCACCCACCACAACACCCCTCCCCGCCAGACCACCAAACTTTCCCAAAGGTGTGGCTCCTGGGCTGGGGTTTGGGGGCAAGTTTCTGGCGCTTTGTGCTCTTTTCCCTTCACAGTATTCTGTTCCTGACTGAGACAGCCTGGCCTTTCACAGGCATTGATCCCCCATCTCGAGGCCAGCCAAGGTGGACACCTTTGCTTCTGAAATGATGCCCTGCCGCAGGCACCAGAGGAGAATTCAATTTCCAGCTCCAAGCATATACAACGGCAGAACTCCTCCACAATTAGGATGATGGTTGCTATTATTCTACTTTTACTAAGCAAGCTCCAGCTACTGCTTTCCAGTCTTAGCTTTTACTTAAGGTAATCAATTTTTCAGTATAACTGGCTGTAATTGTTAGCCAGATATTGAGCCTTCATGGTGCTTAGACAGAGCATGTTACTGCAAAGCATCTTCCCCATACTTCTCAGACAGATGGGTAATAATACTATACATTAATACCTCCACATTGGTTTATGTGTGTTTGACCACAGCGCTGGCATAATTATTTTTCCTCAGTAAAAGCTATTAGAGATCTATTTGGTAGGTTTTACGATCAATAGCTCCTGTGATATTTGTGTAGCAGGCCCAGAATAATCAATTGAAGGTCATATAAAGTAAATTACCATCCTCCTATAATGATTCTTTTTTCTAGATGAGAATGGGTTTTATTATTTCATCAGGAGAGCCCTCTCAATGTGTGCTTCTTTTTTTTCTTTCTTGAGAGAGAGAAATAAATGTTGTGGGTGTATTTTGAAATGTGGTATTAATGTCTATTATCTAAATTTATATTACTGGATTATTGAATTAGTGGATGCCAACATGTGGAATAATTTTATATGCTCGGTGACACGATAAATAGCCAGTTGTGAAGGTATCCTGGCCGGCATTTTGTTGCAGGTGACTTAGCTAAAGCCATTTCTCAGTAGATTTAACACTGGTCAGGCACTGCTCTGGATACAGGGGGTCACTGGTTGGTCACAGATCCACAGTCCTGAGTCCTGGAGGGGCAATTTCCCCCCCATACTTCTCTGCCAAGGCATTTTCTCTGTTTCTCCCCAACACAGTCTCCAATGCCCACAAAAACACAGCCCAGCCCCAGCTCTTCTCTCAGTCCTGTGCCTCCACATTTCAGTTACGAAGTGCTGGAAGTGGGGAGGGAAATTTAGCAATGTGGGAGATCCTTGAGAGCCCCCATCTCCTTTCCCACTGACCAGGAGGAGACGCCTGTGGATACTCTTGACCTTGGCCGCCCAACAAGGCTAGAGCTGTTTTGGAGATGGAAACACAATTGCACAAACATACTTTTCCTTTCCAATGGACTATGTGTGTGGTCACAGTCAGTTGGATGAATTTTAATTTCCAACTGACTCCCATCACACATGAGATAAGCTGGAGCTCATAAATGTAGCATTCATACAGTTTATCCTCTTATTTAGTACTAAAAGGTGGCTATGGGACTCTTTCTCCCCTCTTGTCTGAAAAACTTTGCACTCTTAAATTTAGTCCTTGGAAGGCTACTGCCTTCCCCATGAGCAAAACTGGTTCTAATATTTTTAGGAAGGCACCAGCTTCATTGAAATAGAGCTACCTACCCTCATGTGACCCCAGTTACCACGATATTTGAGTAACTCATTGAGATTAACTAAATCACTTCTCTATGAAGTATAGTAGTATTGCATGAGCGCTCCAAAGAGGTGAAAGAAGGATGTTTAAATGAACAATTTCCAACGAGGAATGTTGTTTCATCAAAACTATTTATTAAAAAAGGCAATCATGAACAATTAGGGCTGGAGAAACTGAGGCACAAGGGAATTAAAATAAATGTTTTGATTTTATATGGAATGGTTTGTGGTTGAAACAGTCACTGAACAAAAACTTTTACAGCCTCCAGCTGGGTATTTCATTCACTGGACCAGCCCTCCTTTCCAGGAAAAGGAAGTCACATTTCAAAGTAATTATAGTGAAAAGACCCCAAGTCCCTCACTGTTGCAAAAGGCTGCCCAGAAGCTATTTAACATGAATCATTTTAATCTCTTTTTTCTTGGCTAGAAATGATTGGTAAATGTTAACACAGAAACAACCACAACCGGACGTTTAGAGAGACGATAAAGTGAAACAGTTGGGAAAAAGACAGAGCTCAAGGAATAGGTGCCAGTCCTCAGGCTGAGAAGGTTTGAATATCCACTCATCTGCTCTACCTGCCACCATCCACTTGCAGGATGAAGTAGTCCTTGCAATCTGGGTTCTTTCCTCTCGCACATCAGCAAGAGATCCCACAACCTCTGCCCTTGGACACTGAATTCTTCTACCCAGGGTGACTGTTTCAGCAGGGCTTTGAAAGGTTATGATGGTAGGAAAAAAGGGGCATTTATTCTCAATGACACGAATTAATAGTTATCCTTTTTGGCTGGAGCATAAAGACCTCTTGAGACTGCTTTTTTTATAGGCTGAGGGTGGGAGATGCTCTATGTGGTGTCTGGGCGGTGAGGTGCACTGCTTTGCAGAAGGAGGGTCTTTGTGCTGAGCCACAGTTATGGTCAAACCAGCTGAGGGAACTTTGAAGAGAGGAGGATTGTTCAGCTGGATGCCGCTGTAGGAAAGTAACAGGGCAAAAGTGTGGAAATACACTGTCTGTTCCTCAGCCAGGAAGGAGCAAGAGGGTCAGTCTCAAACCTACCTTAAGACTAAAGAGAACAGGTGTTAAGACAAGGGATGAGAAGTTTGTAGCTCCTTGTCCTGCTGCAGATGTTCTCACAGACACCACTCAGTGCCTCAGTTTCCCCTGTAGAAGGAGTATAAAAATACCCTGGAGAAAGAAAAGCCTTAATGCCTTCAAGGAGTGCAGTGTCAGCATCCATGTGGCTCCATTTATAAACACGGCTTCTCAGAAAGAACAATGGAAATCCCAAGCAGCTGAGCTCCGGGGTCCTCCAGTTGCACAGCAAAACTCATTACAATATCCCTGTATTTATTTCCAGCTGCATGGCCAAGTGGACCCAAGGGCAACCTAACAGAGAGGAAAAAGGCCTAACATAACATCAAAGCGGCTCAAAACCCGGGTGGATTGCCATTTCATCAGTGCTGTGTGACATCACTTTCCACATGACATCAGTCAATGACCCTCTTCCCCTCCACCCCCGCCTCCAATTTCTTTTTACAAAGATGATGAAGCTGCTTGAAGTTCAGCAGAAGTTTGGGGGGGGGGAAAGAAAAATAGACTCTGTATCCCTTCAGCTGAATATAACCCAATGTGCTACACAAACAATATTAACCAAAACAAAGCTAGCAGGAAACGTTTGCACACAGCATCTGTTATGATCACATAACCACCAGACAGATGTTTAATCCCAACTGCTAACATAAGATCATTTGTATGTTTGAAGAGGGAGAGATCCCATTTGGGTTCTTTCCCTTTTATTTATTTCTTTCCTAAAGGGGAAAAAAAATAATAAAGGGAGGGTGATTTTCTCCGCTGTGGGAAGCAATTTTGTTTTGTTATTGTTCTCTTTCTCCCCACTTTCACCATCAGCTGCAAAAAGAGAAGGAGCAGTTGCAGCCTCTCGCAAAAGAAGGGAGCCTGGAAATTGTGTGGCCTGGTAGCAGAGCTCCACATGATCCTTTTCCATCTTAAGGGACCAGAGCTGGGTTTCTCAGAGGGCTCATTAAATAATTCTGGTCCAATGAGGCAAAAAGGGAGGCCACACATGAAACAAGTATGGTGGTCTCAGCCAAGTTCCCGGGGAGCCGCGCCGCGGTTTCCCAGCACCACCCGGGATTCCCTCCGCCCCTGGAAATTTCATCTACAAAAGTGAAAACAAACTCATTAGCTCTACGTAGCTCTGCAAGGGTCACAAAAAGATGTCAGCGTTTTGTGTGGCCTTTTTTTTTCCATTTAGCAAACAGCCAGACACCTACAAAGGGAAAAGAAGGTTTGAGCTCTTCAGCTTTGCTGAGGGATTATTTTACTTTTAATGATACCGGGAGGATTCAATGGAGATTTATGCAGATAGGAGAGATTATTAATAACACATTGCACTTCTATAGCACCTTCCATTCAGGGTTTCTCAAAGAACTTTTCCAATCTGGAATGAATTGGTCTTTACACGCCCCTGGTGAGTGGAGTAACTGTCATTAGATTAGGAGGTAACTACTGCAGTAATGAAAAATCAACCAGGGTATAAAATGTAAGTGGGATACCAGGCAGTGCTGGTCTCAGGACCTTGCTGTTCCACAGATCTCATATATGACCATAGGGAAACCACTGAATTTCTCACTGTTTTTGTTGCCAGAGAGCAAAAATGAGACTTTTTATTCACAAACAGGGATTGTGGTTTTGGTTTTTTTCCTCTGTTGGGTGACACAACTGATCATTTTACCACATAGCACTTATAGGGGTGATATAAGCAAATTGAGGCACAAATGTGAGTGATGAACTATCTCTATTTCCAGTCACTACTGAATCAGGAAAGAAAAATCTCAATTCTGACTCCTGGTCCTTTTTTAGGCACAAAACTCACTTTCTCCCACTTGCAAGTGTGGAAGACCTGCAAATGTTAAAAAGGAAAGTGAATCTCTTCCAGCACTTTAATATTCTCCTGCTGGGTATCAGCTATAGGATTATAAGAGAAAATAAAAGCCAAAGTTTCCCAAGGCTGGAAAATAATAGATTTACTGTGCATTATTAAGGTAAATATTAGTAGGCCAGAGAAGAAGTAGATTCTTGCATGCTGAATGAAAAAAAGAGGGGAAAAGAGAAATGAAAAGAGCATAGCCAGCTAAAAAAAGAAGGGGTTAACAATTTTCAGGCCTTTCTGCTGTGTGTGTGTTCGCACTGTGCACAGCAGAAATGCATTCACCTATGACATCCTTTGGCAAAAAAAAAAGGAAAAAAAAGAGAGAGGAAAAAAAAAAGGCTACATCCCACAGTGAGGACAGTTGTCCCTACAGATTAGGAATATCCATCTTAATGTGCAACTTCCCCTGCACGGGTCAAAATTGCCAACAGCTTTAATGGGAGAAAATGCTCTGTTGACTGATTCATTTCCACGTTTTGTTCCTGCTGCTAGACGGGATATCCTGTAAGGTGGCGAAAAGGGAGGGAAAGCCGGCACTATATCAGTTTATGATTGACCATTATTATTATTATTGTTGTTGGGAATTTTTTTTACTCTGTTTTAAAGTTTGGTGTTCCATTTGTCCATTTGTCTACTGCAATTCTTTTTTTTTTTTTTTTTTTTTTTTTTTTTTTTTTTTTTTTTGGAGAGGCAGCAAATCATATCTCTGGGCTTGAACAGAAACACCCCAGCTTTGGCAGACAATAATAGTGATATATTAAGAAACTCTGCCTTGGATCTCTGTGCAATCTTCTTCCTGCTTTTCCCACAGATATTTTACAGTCTCAACAGTGTCTTCACTATTCAGGTAGCTGCATACTCCATGGTAGGGCAGCTGCTGTCCAAGTGCTTTATACACTCCTCCTGTGCCGGGTCACAGGGACAGAAGGGATGCATCCAGGAATCACAATAACGAGGACAAAAGTCCAAGCAGGCTCTAGTCCACAGAGCAGCACAGCTGTGCTAGCTCAGTACCCACTTGGGAGATCATAGCCCTTCCAGCATCTGCTGGGCCATGGCTGGGGCAGGTCAGGGAGGGGCATCAGTCCTTCGCTTTGTATTTGCAGCTCTTCCTGCAGGATCTCAAGTCCCAGCCCCAGCGAGGGTCAGATAAAGATGTCATGGTACATGTCATTTTGCACAGTGGAGAGGCTGCTGTGCCATGGAGGCTGTCTCACGGGCACTGTTCCTCCACTACTCCTGGTTGTTAGGTTGTCCCTGTCCTGTAGATAACTC